>NC_142812.1:48031182-48049875 GCF_049724085.1 Artemia sp. Qi Xiang Cuo
AAGGATGGCTACTTCAAATGCTCTTTGAAAAGTATTGCTTGGTGTTGGAGCATTCAAAAATCTGTAAAGTAAAGTTGTGGGTGTAAAGGTTGTGTACTAACACTTTCAAATTGGGTTTAGGATGGACAATAAGAAAAAAAGCTTTAAAGTAAAGATATGTTGAAAATGATGAGTACTTCAACTTGTAAAATGGGTTTAGGAGGGACATTAAGAAAGGAACTTGTGAAATGGCTTTTGAAAAGTATTGCTTGGTGTTGGGTGTAAAGGATGGGTACTTCAACTTGTAAAATGGGTTTAGGAAAGACATTAAGAAAAGAGCTTGTTCTGAAATGCCCTTTGAAAAGTATTGCTTGGTGTTGGAGCATTCAAAAAGCTGTAAAGTAAAGTTTTGGGTGAAAAGGATGGGTACTTCAATTTGTAAAATGGGTTTAGGACAGTCACTAAGAAAAGAACTTGTTCTGAAATGTCTTTGAAAAGTATTGCTTGATGTTGGAGCATTCAAAAAGCTGTAAAGTAAAGTTGTGGGTGAAAAGGATAGGTACTTCAACTTATAAAATGGGTTTAGGATGTACATTATAAAAAGAACTTGTTCTGAAATGTCTTTGAAAAGTATTGCATGGTAGAAAAGGATGGGTACTTCAATTTGTAAAATGGGTATAGGAAGGACATTAAGAAAAGAACTTGTTCTGAAATGCCTTTTGAAAAGTATTGCTTGGTGTTGGAGCATTCAAAATCCTGTAAAGTAAAGTTGTGGATGAAAAGGATGGGAACTTCAACTTGTAAAATGGGTTTAGGAAGGACATTAAGAAAAGAACTGGTTCTGAAATGCCATTTGAAAAGTATTGCTTGGTGTTGGAGCATTCAAAAAGCTGTAAAGTAAAGATGTGTGTAAAAAGGATGGGTACTTCAATTTGTAAAATGGGTTTAGAAGGGATGTTAAGAAAATAACTGGTTCTGAAATGCCTTTGAAAAGTATTGCTTGGTGTTGGAGCATTCAAAAAAGCAGTATAGTAAAATTGTGGGTGAAAAGGAAGGCTACTTCAAATATTCTTTTGAAAAGTATTGCTTGGTGTTGGAGCATTCAAAAAGCTGTAAAGTAAAGTTTTGGGTGTAAAGGATGGGTACTTCAATTTGTAAAATGGGCTTAGGATGGAGATTATGAAAAGAACTGGTTCTGAAATACCCTTTGAAAAGTAGTGCTTGGTGTTGGAGCATTCAAAAAACCTGTATAGTAAAGTTGTGGGTGAAAAGGATGGCTACTTCAAATGCCCTTTGAAAAGTATTGCTTGGTGTTGGAGCATTCGAAAAGCTGTAAAGTAAAGTTGTGGGTGTAAAGGATGGGTACTAAAACTTGTAAAATGGGTTTAGGAGGGACATTAAGAAAAAAAGTTGTAAAGTAAAGTTGTGGGTGAAAAGGATGGCTACTTCAAATGCTCTTTGAAAAGTATTACTTGGTGTTGGAGCATTCAAAAAGCTGTAAAGTAAAGTTGTGGATGTAAAGGATGGGTACTACAACATGTAAAATGGGTTTAGGAGGGACATTAAGAAAAAAAGTTGTAAAGTAAAGTTATGGTGAAAAAGATAAGTACTACAATTTGTAAAATGGGTATAGGAGGGACATTAAGAAAGTAACTTGTTGTGAAATGGCTTCTGAAATGTATTCCTTGGTGTTGGGTGTAAAGGATGGGTACTTCAACTTGTAAAATGGGTTTAGGAGTAATATTAAGAAAAGAGCTTGTTCTGAAATGCCCTTTGAAAAGCATTGCTTGGTGTTGGAGAATTCAAAAAGCAGTAAAGTAAAGTTGTGGGTGAAAAGGATGGGTACTTCAATTTGTAAAATGGTTTTAGGACAGTCACTAAGAAAAGAACTTGTTCTGAAATGTCTTTGAAAAGTTTTACTTGATGTTGGAGCATTCAAAAAGCAGTAAAGTAGAGTTGTGGGTGAAAAGGATAGGTACTTCAACTTGTAAAATGGGTTTAGGATGGACATTATGAAAAGAACTTGTTCTGAAATGTCTTTGAAAAGTATTGCATGGTAGAAAAGGATGGATGCTTCAACTTGTAAAATGGGTCTAGGAGGGACTTTAAGAAAGGAACTTGCTCTGAAATGTCTTTGAAAAGTATTATTTGGTGTTGAGGTATCCAAAAAGTTGTAAAGTAAAGCTGTGGGTGAAAGGGATGGCTACTTCAAGTTGGAAAATGGGTTTAGAAGGGACATTAAGAAAAGAAGTTGCTCTGAAATGCCTTTTGAATGGTATTTCTTGGTGTTGAGGCATCCAAAAAGCTGTAAAGTAAAGTTGTGGGTGAAAAGGATGGGTACTTTAACTTGTAAAATGGGTTTAGAATGGACATTAAGAAAGGAACTTGCTCTGAAATGCCTTTTGAAATGAATTATTTGGTGTTGAGGTATCCAAAAAGGGGTAAAGTATAGTTGTGGGTGAAACGGACGGGTACTTCATGTTGGGAAAATGTATGTAAGAGAGATATAAAGAAAAGAACTTGCTCCGAAATGACTTTTAAAAGGTATTTCTTTGTTTTGAGGTATCCAAAAACTGTAAAGTAAAGTTGTGGGTGAAAAGGATGGATGCTTCAACTTGTAAAATGGGTTTGGGATGGACATTAAGAAAGGAACTTGCTCTGAAATACCTTTTGAAAAGTATTTCCAGGTGTTGAGGTATCCTAAAAGCCGAAAAGTTTAGTTGTGGGTGAAAAGGATGGATGCTTCAACTTGTAAAATGGTTTTAGAAGGGATATTAAGAAAGGAACTTGCTCTGAAATGTCTTTTGAAAAGTATTGCTTGGTGTTGAGATATCCAAAAAGCTGTAAAGTAAAGTTGTAGGTGAAAAGGATGGGTTCTTCAAGTTGGAAAATGGTTTAGAAGGGAAATTAAGAAAAGATGTTGCTCTTAAATGCCTTTTGATAAATATTTCTCGGTGTTGAGTTATACGACAAGATTTAAAGTATAGTTGTGGGTTAACAGGATGGCTGTTACAATTTTTAAAATGGTTTTAGGAGGGAAATTAAGCAAGGACCTTGCTCTTAATTGCCCTTTGAAAAGTATTGCTTGTTATTGAGATAAACAAAGTACTGTAATGTAAAGTTGGGGATGCGATTAAAGCGTACTTCAACTTGGAAATTGGGTGTAGAATGAACTTAAAGAAAGGAACATGCTCTGAAATTCCTTTTGAAATGTATTTTTTGGTGTTAAGGTATCCAAAAAGCTGTAAAGTAAAGTTGTGGGTGAAAAGGAAGGATACTTCAAGTTGGAAAATGGAGTTAGAAGGGATATTAAGAAAGGAACTTAAGAAAAAAAGTTGCTCTGAAATGCTTTTTGAAAGGTATTTCTTGGTGTTGAGGTATCCAAAAAGCTGTAAAGTAAAGTTGTCGGTGAAAAGGATGGATTCTTCAAGTTGGAAAATGGGTTTAGGAGGGACATTGCGTAAAGAACTTGCTCTGAAATGCCTTTTGAAAAGTATTTCTTGGTGTTGAGGCATCCAAAAAACTGTAAAGTAAAGTTGTGGGTGAAAAGGAAGGATGCTTCAATTTGTAAAATGGGTTTAGAAGGGACATTAAGAAAAGAAGTTGCTCTGAAATGCCTTTTGAAAGGTATTCCTTGGTGTTGAGGTATCCAAAAAGTTGTAAAGTAAAGTTGTGGGTGAAAAGGATGGATGCTTCAAGTTGGAAAATGGGTTTGGAAGGGACATTAAGAAAGAAACTTGCCCTGAAATGTCTTTTGAAATGTATTTCTTGGTGTTGAGGGATCCGAAAAAGCTTTAAAGTAATGTTGTGGGCGAAAAGGATGTGTACTTTAAGTTGGAAAAATGGCTTTAGAAGGGACATTAAGAAAAGAAGTTGCTCTGAAATGAATTTTGAAAGGGATTTCTTTGTGTTGAGGCATCCAAAAACTGTCAAGTAAAGTTGTGGGTGAAAAGGATGGATACTTTAAGTTAGAAAATGGGTTTAGAATGAACATAAAGAAAGGAACTTGCTCTGAAATGCTTTTTGAAAGGTATTTATTGATGTTGAGGTATCCAAAAAGCTGTTAAGTAAAGTTGTGGGTGAAAAGGAAGGATGCTTCAACTTGTAAAATGGGTTTAGAATGAACATTAAGAAATGAAGTTGCTCTGAAATGTCTTTTGAAAACTATTGCTTGATGTTGGGGTATCCAAAAAGCTATAAAGTAAAGTTGTGGTGAAAGGATTGGTACTTCAACTTGTAAAAATGGGTTAAGGAATGACATTAAGAAAGGAACTTGTTCTGAAAAGATATAATAAAGTGCACAAAAAAGTATTAAAAAAATGGGGAGGGGACCCTTTGGGGGCCCAGGAAGGGCCTTTGGGGGTCTGGGGGGCCCTTGTGGGCCAGGTGGTCCTTTGGGACCCCGGGGGACCTTTGGGGCCCGGGGGAGGACCTTTGGGGGCCGGGGGAGGGCCTTTGGGGGTCTGGGGGCCCTTGAGGGCCGGGTGGTCCTGTGGGAGCCCGGTGGACCTTTGGGGACCGGGGGAGGGCCTTTGGGTTGGGATAGAGGACCTCACGACACTGTTCAAATGGAACTTGTATATTATAACGACCACAGAGTTTCACCCTCAAATTCTCTTCAAAACCTTTTCTAAAATCATCTTTTAAAATGTCTCTAACTGTTTCGCCGAAATAATTCACTAAAATGTTTAAAACGGTTTCGCCCGAATAACCCCTAAACGCAATTTCAGCGTGTTCCTTTTGTTTTTGGCATCTCTGCGTTGTCACATTTCAAATTACTAAGAAACCCTTTCGCGCGCTAATCACTTCATCGCTAAGATCAAAACATTCACCCGGAAACAATTCTCTTGGTAGAACTCCAAAGACATTAATAGACATTCGCTCGGAAACAATTCTCTTTAGAAAGAACAAATTAATTCCCCTTTCGTGAATCAATAATTCCCCTTAGAAACAACAAATTAAGTCCCTTTTCGTGTCAAATCAATCAACCATGACATCATCTGTCACATGTGTTCTAAACTTTGCCCCGGAAACAATTCTGGTCATACTCCAAAGACATTAGTTAACTTGACGTCATCTGTCAGACATTGATTAACTTCCCCGGAAACAATTTGATTAATGACTGACATCACAGGTGTTCCATCATTGACCCCATTAACCACGTGTTCTCCCTAGGGAGGCTATGCCCATATTTGGTGCCCCGTTCGGAGTTATAGATAGCTTTCTACTTTCTCCCCCATTGGACTATTGTATGAAACTTTGTCGATGTGACTCAAATGCTTATACTCAATTTATCGATATATTAATCGAAACAAAGCAGAATAATATCGTGGATATACTTTTGAAAACATTGCCAAAAATTCAATGTAGATGGCTCCCCCTTCAAAAGAGGTAGCGTCACAGAGTTACTCCTCTCACCATTCCCCCCACTGAATTAATGGAACGAGGATCAGTTTCTTTTTAGCTGTGACAGAGTTGACATAGGAAACCAAAAAATGTTCTATACATGTCCACTATGCATGTCCACTCTTGGCAGTTGGTCATCATGTGAGAATTGTATAATTATTGATGACTATAATGAAAAGTGCAAATTATGTAATCCTTGTAAATTACATAGAGGATATGCAGTAAAAATTAAAGGATGTAATTCATGTATTGAAGAGATTTGTGACTCTAACCCTAGAGGACATCTATGCTCCAATTGCCACTATGAAAAATGTGATCAGTGGGAAAATACTTACCCTGGTATGATTGGAAAGAACCCCAAACGTGAGTTTAGTTTATTTCTACGAGATTGGTATCGTCGTGGAGTTAAATTATTTTGGAAGGAAGAATCTGGGCTACGATTTAACTGTTGGGGTAACAAGACAATTTGGTTTCTACGTCATCGTTGTGACGACACTGCCTATTATGACTATAAACCTAGTGATTTTTATTTGGCAGTTACCAAATGTGATTCACCATTTGAAAACACTGTATTTGATATTGCTTCAAATAGACAGATTGAAACACGTGAATTTCACAATATGAATGCAAATAGTATCATTGACTATACAAGGAGATATGACAAGAGTGAAGTTACATTATACTGTAGAAAATGGGACCCTGACTTTGCAGCCAATCAAGATCAATATACATTGAATTCAAATGATCTACCAGCATGAGTGGTTCACGACAGTTGCATATACACCGAAGAAGAAGAAATCTAAAGTGAAGAATAAAGACATTGTTGTGTATATACATTTTTCATTTATTAATAAACAAATTCACATACATTTTTTAATCACTTTACTCGTAAGGCACAAAAATCAATATTATACAGGTCTGAGAGGATATTTTCAACCATAAAGTCATTCAGACGTGGATTGTCTACATAATTGTTGAGAAACTGTTTGTAAGTATAGCCGCGAAATCTGAACACAAAATATAGTAGTTCATGAAAGTCACATGTCTTAGTCGTCAGATCTGGCACTCTCTTCCGATTTTGAATAATAGTTTTCCCACTACTCTCAATATAGTTGCTGATGTGTGGAGTGTAGAATGTATAGGGTAGGCCTATAGGATCAAAAAATTCAATCGTCTTCATTGTTTAGAAGATGCACAACCAATGACCAATATTCACAGTCGACGGACTGCTATTAACAATGATTAGGGTATTGTTGGCACTTTGAATTTTTCCAAGAAAGTCCGACGGCAGACAATAGGATCTGCATTTGGACATATCCAGTCCACGATCCTATTGCAATAGCAATTGTTACAAATGCCAGGGCTAATTTTGACGGAATTTCACCATTTATAAAGGATGAGTCAGTGAAGTTGCGTGAGCCTGTTGCAATATGAGGTTGATTGGTGATTGTATGAGGAACAGGTAGTTTAATATTATTTCCACTGACTCTCAGTTTTTTCCACTGCCAAACTAAAAGAACTCATAACCTGTTGTTTGCATACATGAATTGTTGCCGAGGTGAGGGAGAGAGTTACATCAGGTTTGACAGCCAGTTCTTTTCGTAAAATAAAATTGGATAGAGCATGCGTCAATTTTATATCCGCTTTAATATTGGGTGGTAGCCATTGAGGTATATTAAATATTTCAGGATATATTTTTCCAACTAGATGTAATTCACTAGTTGTAGCATTTTTAAGTGCATCTGTACTATCAGTATTAGTAATATATTCATATCCATTGGAGGTGACTCTCAATTCCTTGTGTGACCTGGGTGTCATCAGCATGAATTGCATATAGCTTGCATAATTTGAGAGATTGTTGCTTGTGCTCACCAGTTTGCTATTTATGTAGATACTGATTTGACGAAATAAATTATGTAATATACAATTTTCATAGGGTATTCCATCGACAAAAATTGGCAATGCATTATCGGATTTCCGGACTTTCATTCATAAATCTATAAATGTCGAAGACATATCCATAAAGTAGTCTTTATTGGAATAAATTTGAAAGTGGATATTATCGGAGAGGGGTTGTTGTGGATAAAATTCTTTATAGTATCCATGATTTACTCTCACATCAACATTTTCTGCATTGAATAGAAATAAAGATGAAGTGATTGAAGGTTGGGAATCCTTATGCGGTAGATATGACATCTTAGGAAAAGAAATCTAGTTTCGGTCGAACAATTCTCTTCCTGGGACTTCATCTACTGGTGTTTACTGTACGTGTCGTCTTTTTCCTTCTTTTCTTTGACAGAGGTGATGTCTTTCGTTTCTGACCTGAGTAGAGACTGATGAGTGATGCACTGTTTCTCGACCTTTTTAAGCCTTTTCCATTTTGATGAGATTTCAATTGTTCGCCAAGGGTTCGCGCACTGGACCTAAGATTTTCCAAAGCTCTTTTTTTTAAATCCTTGCCAGAGCCCCAGTCGTATAGAGTTGAGTTTGCAAAATCTGTCACAGCCAGTACAATATATTTTATAGCCAGAAGTAGTGCAGAGCAAAACAACTTAGCAAACTAACTACCAAGACCATAGACAGACATCAACGAGCGGCCTTTGTAATAGTCCATTCCATTGCCCAATTGTCTTGGGCCAAGAGTATTAACATAGCATTCAATATCAGGGCAAATGAATACCACTTTTTTATTAGACATCTTGTTGTTGAATGGGTCAAAAATGGCATGTAATCACAGCCAAACCTTTTGTTATTGCTAGGGGATCACCTAATTCAGTTCTTAGTGTTAATTGACAGAGTTCCAAATAGGAAGTGTTTACGGGGATATACTGAAGATGCTTTATATTGTAGTGGTGAATATGTTCTTGATTGGTTTTTTGTTCAAGAACTCGTAGGAGGGGAACATTGCTGTTGCCACCCCGGGATGTTTCAACAAATGAAGCGTAGAGAAATATACAAGTATCTGCGGAGAAGGCAGGCGGGTAGTCAGCAAAAATAAAATTAGTGTTTCCAGCACTTTTACCATTGATTATATTGAGCTTAAAGCCAAGAACATTTTTTAGATTAGCATTGAGAATAACCTTTTCATCGGCAATAGGTGAACTAATGTAGATCTTGCCCTCCTCCTTTGAATAGTTGAAATGAAAGGCTCCTTTTTTACGAGCGGAAATTCTTTTGTTGATAGAACGACATACATCATTCATACAAGTAAGTTCTTCATAGAAATTCAATATATGGATAATTCATCCAATTGATCTTCTGAATTTGTTCTTGATCACCTGGGGGTGGCGGCCAACTATAGAGTAATTTTCATATCATATTTGCGATCTTTTCTCAGGATATCATATGTATTTTTGAGAATACAGTCGACAAGAGCCACTTCATAATTTCCATCGAATTTGATGGTAGGGGAGAGTGTCGTCCAAAAATCACTTGTTCTATTCAAATCATTGTAGAGAGGATCAAAAACATGGGACATGAAAGTCCCATAAAAAAAAATTGGGCATTGTTAATGTCTTCAACTACAACCCAAAATCGAAATCAGAGTTGTATCCTCTCGAGTGAGCACTCAACTTTCTCTTCCCTTTGCCTGCCTGACTCTTTAAAATAATTTGAATTTGATAAACTTCGCTAGCTCTTTTATCTTTTTTCAGTTCATATTCATAAGAACCACCGAGAATCTCATCACCTTTGGTGTCTCGCAGTTGATATGTTGTGGGTGTAGTGTCTAGGATTTTGGACACTTTAAAAAGTTCAGTTCTCCATAAATAATTCCCTTTTTCAAAAATATGGGTGATTCTATTAATTCGAACAGTATCACCAACATTGGATTTCTTCTTCACAATTTTTTTTTTCACTGGATTATTGCTTTAGAAAAGCATCAAATGTATTTTCACTGCAATAAACTTCCCGAGGGCTTGAGTTGGACAATGATCGATGCGGTCGTTGGTTGTATATTTGCATGATTTTATATAAATCATGAATAAAATCAGCAGTATTTTTAAGCGTACAATATATTTAAATTAATAGACGAATTATTATTATCAATAGTTCAGCCAATGCAGACTTTATCGGGCTGTGACTATGATAGAGCGTTGTATTATATTTCAATAGAACCTTTTGCACATGAGGATTAATAAATTCGCTACCGTGATCCGATTGAATTTTTCTATAGCAATCCTGTTCAAGAATACTTTCTAAAGCATAAGCAACTTCAACACCTCTCTTTGATCGCAATGGAATGGCATAGGCATAGCGACTAAAGACACTGATTGCCACTAGAATATATTTGTAGAGTGTATTGTGACGCCGTTGAATCGTTTCTAAAGTTAAAAGATCAGTTTGCATTATATGCAGAGGGAAAAGTGCCTCAGTTTGTTGATATTGTTTGCCACAAAGCCCGCGATTCTGATGCAGTGTGTAACTCGGTTCAATTTGTAGACACTTTTTTGCTTTTTTTAATGTGCTAACACCTATGTAACATGCAACTTTAGGAAGTATTGTGGGGGAATTTAGACTTTCCAATTTAACAATATTTTCATAGACGTATTTCAGAACTTCATCCATTTTGAACGCAAACACGTAGTGTAATGTCCACTCCCCTTTTGCACACTGGAGGGTGAATCAATACGTCTTCGCTTTTGTCTAGCAACAATCGTTGGTGTTATAAGATCATTGCTGCTGCTGCTGCTAGTATTTTCCAAGATTGAATCTTCTTCTTTTTTAAATGGTGTTGTTGGCGTTGTTGGAGGACTATATTCTCTTAGTTTCTTTAGAATTTGCTCATTGCCAATAAGACTTTTGGGGAAGTTTGATGTATTTGGAAAGTTGTACAGATTATTGTCAAATGATAAAAGTCCTTTACGATTAAGCACCATATCGCAAATTAAATCAACTAGATTAAAACTTTTTCCCTGAATTATAATTCGTTTCCTGTGCTATCGACCTGAACTTGATGATCATCACCACCACTTTCCAACATGAAATATGTTAATACTCTTTAACTCTGTTCTCGGTAGGTCACTGGCAATAGGTTTCCAAGTGATGTCACAATGAAATTCAATTCCTTCTCCTTTGATTGCACTTCTTCAGAATCTTGAGGAGATGTTTCCTGTTAAGATGGATCTGTGACGACGGTGGGTCTCTCACGATAAGGTCTATGTTTGTCCACACGTTGCAATGCATCTTGAAGTAAAACTAGCTTTTTATCATCGGCAATATTTTCATCATGAATGAATTTGGTTAGATTGTCTTCAAAATGTTCCACGGGTGAGAGGAGAAGTTTAAATGGCGTTAATTTATAGGGTTTATCCATCTAGAGAAAACTATTTACATGTCCTGCAATTATTGGTAGTAAAAGTGTAAAAAAGTTACCGCCCGCTTGAAGGAGACGTTTGCTTTTAAAAAACTTTTCCTTTGTTTTTGCAAGCCAAAGCACATACAGTGGAACGATGTTGCTTTGTCTGTTGTCTAACACCTTCTGACAAGTGTACATTGCCCTCAGTTAAATTTAAACAAAGTTCAGATATTAGATTAATGAAATCATTGTCAACACCATGTTTGAGTATAGCCTTCCTGAGTGGAGGTTTTGAAGTGCCTAAACCGGAAAATAAATGCCGTTGTTCGTGTAGTTTCTTCAGTGTCATGATGGCAACTAATAGCCTTTTCTACTGTTCACTGGAAAATATACTGTAATTTCTTTGTCGAAAATATATGTGACTACACGTATATCCTCGGATGCATTCTGATTAAGATCTAGTAAAATGCACCCGTAGGGCTTATTTGTCGCCTGACTGTATGCTGACAGCAGAAATTTGGAAGTGCCTGGATGTTTTTGCCTATTGAGAGTTATTAGCGAGCTAGAATCGAATAATATCACTTTTTTTCAATGCAGCATGTATATTTACAAAAAAATCTGCTCTAAGTAAAAAAAGATAACTTTGGTAGTGGCGGTGCGCCCCCGGTGGCGTCCCCCCCCCCGGCCGCAAGGCCCCCCACCAAGGTTTTGGGAAAAATTTATTGGACTTTATTCAAACCGAGACGTTCCCTATGGATAACACATTCGGCGCAGTCTGAAGTTAAATAGTGCCCCAGGGGGAGGGTAGTTACACCGTCTTGACAAACATAAACCTTGTCGGAAATGGTACAGGATCCAATTCACTAATTATAAAGTCATCGTCAAAAGTGTCCCCGGAAACATTAGGTCCAACAATTTGTATAAGTCTATCCATTTCTTCAGTTGTAAAATGAAAATCCAGGGGTGTATTAAATGACGTATCTTCACTAACATCATCCAGCGAGAGGGGAAAATTTCCCATGATATTTTGTCCTGGGCCAGGGAAGAGCAGTTGCTTTTGTAGCTTCCCCTGAAACTAGAAAATGAATGGATAGAGTTTTTTTCTTTGATGAAAGTTTTATCACAATTATAGCACACTATTTTTTTCTTAGTTGGATTTATCAAACATTTTTTTTTTCTTAGAGGAAAGTCTTATCACAATTATAGCACACTATTTTTTTCTTAGTTGTATTTATCAAACAATTTTTTTTTCTTTGGGGAAAGTTTTATCACAATTATAGCACACTATTTTTTTCCTAGTCGGATTTATCAAACAATTTTTTTTGCTTGTAGTATTATTTATCAAACAATTTATTTTTTTTGCTTATAGCATTATTTATCAAAAAATGCATAATAAATTAGGAATTTTTTGCTTATAGCATTATTTACAAAACAAATGCATAATAAATTACAAATTTTGTTAATAACACACACGCACACACACACACACATACGCACACATGCGCACAAGCGCACACGAATATACACACACACACACACACACACATACACGCACACACACCCACACACACACACACACACACACACGCGCACACCCCCCCACACACACACAACACAACACAACACCACACACCACCCCTCCAAACCCCAACACAAACCAAACACGCGCACGCACGCACACACATAAACACAAAAACACACACACAAACACAAAAACACAAAAACAAACACACACAAAAACAAAAACATAAACACAAACTCAAGAAAAAACAAACCCACACACAAAAAAACAAACAAGCAAATAAAATCACACATACACACAGACACACAAACAAACATACATACAAACACACAAACACACACAAACACACACACACACACACACACACACACACACACACACACACACACACACACACACACACACACACACACACACACACACACACACACACACACACACACACACACACACACACACACACACACACACACACACACACACACACACACACACACACACACACACACACACACACACACACACACACACACACACACACACACACACACACACACACACACACACACACACACACACACACACACACACACACACACACACACACACACACACACACACACACACACACACACACACACACACACACACACACACACACACACACACACACACACACACACACACACACACACACACACACACAAACACAGACACACACACACACACACACACACAAACACACACTCACACACACACACACACACACACACACACACACACATCGCAACGTTGGACTAATAGCAATATAATATGGTAAAAAAATCAAGTCAACAATTGTCTTAATAGCTCATTAAAAAAAATTGACTTTTTTTCCTACAAATCTAGATATCCATAAAAATAGCGATCAGATTCCTTTTCCTACAAATCTACTCGTTTAAAAACATACCATTTGTAATAGCAATAACGTAAAGTGCATTAGGTAAAAATACATACATTTCCAAATTCAGACTGCACCTGTGTGTCGGATGGGGTGGTGATGTCCGTTTCTTGCATAGATGAGTCAGCGGGGTTCACCATCCTGTAAGCAGCCGCCCATTCTCTTTTTGGTTTTTGACCAGACTGTATTCGCGTGGCTCCCGATGGGCCATTAATCTCCGCTTGTTGCATTGGAGTAACGCTATTAGCCTTAGCTCTCTTTGGAAGAGGAGAGTAATTGTAGGAATTTTCCTCCTTAAGAAGAAGGCAAAATTTAGTATGGAAAAAACGGTTCCCCTTTTTTACAGAAGAAAAAATTAGTCTGCACAAAGAATTCCCTCTCCCTCCCCTTTACTTTCCATGCGACGAAATAGTTTGTTTTTTCACCTCGCAACGATGGTGTTATAATTAGTTCCCCGCATTATATTTTTATAAAAGCCTCTTAATCATGGAATACAATTGAAAATAGAATATCTATCGTTTAATTTGACACAAAAATACTTTGTCAACGTGTCTTGAATTATGCATTAATCTCTGAGATAACACAAGCGTGGGAAGCCTGTTTTTCCAAAAGGGACCCTTTCTGTAATTAAAAACACAGATGTCTTTAGTTAGACAGGAAAAGATTTTTGAAATGGGAAAAAAGGACATTTTTGAACGAAATAACTATTTCTACAGAGCAGTGGGGGAGGTTTATGTTTACATAATAGAAAAAAGAGCGTACTTTGTGTTTTCTAGCGAGTATATTATTGTAGGATTTGTATTGTTGGAGGGGAGGGGGGGGGCTATGTCACCCTGAAATTTGAATTTACTAGTAAAATGATTTTATTTGGAAATAAATTAAGAAATTTAGTAAGCTGTACTCACATTGCAAATTGAAGTATCCATTACTTTAAAGTTAATAATATTCAATTTACTATCCTTGATATTTTAAATCATTATGAAAATTAAATCGTAAGGTAAGAGCATTCTATACAAAATCTCAAGGACGAATAAAAAAACACTCCTTTTATTTATAACCAATCACCACTCGAGTTATCGTATATTGAGCAACCACCGATGTCTCTGATTGACTCCTAAGAAAACAGATGTTAGCTCAAAAACAGTCTGGTTGAAAAACTTGGAGTTGAAACAAACTTGTGTGGGGAACCCCTGTTCATTCTGCTATCTTTTTTGCAATGTTTAGGAACCGGAGGGGAATCCCCGCTCGTTTGGAAAGGTACCAATGAAGGGCAAGCAAAACGACGTGTTTCACAACGTGTTTAATCACGTTTAGAGGTCCCTTAGATTAACATAGGAAGGAACATAGCACTATAGAATAGCATGGGGGGGAACTTAAACCCTTATAATAGCTTGTGTGGGGAATCCCCGTTCATACTGCTATCTTTTTTGTAATGTTTAGGAACCGGAGGGGAATCCCCACTCGGTTGGAAAGGTACCAATGAAAGGCAACAAAACGTGTTTAATCACGTGTAGAGGTCCCATAGAATAACATAGGAAGGAACACAGCGCTATAGAATAGCATGGCTGAAAAACGTGGAGTTGAAACAAACATGTGTGGGGAATCCCCGTTCATACTGCTATCTTTTTTGCAATGTTTAGGAACTGGAGGGGAATCCCCGCTCGCTTGGAAAGGTACCAATGAAAGGCAAGCAAAACGTGTTTGATCACATGTAGAGGTCCCATAGAATAACATAGGAAGGAACATAGCACTATAGAATAGCATGGGAGGGAACATAAACCCTTATAATAGCATAGGAAGGAACATAGTGCTATAGAATAGCATGGGAGGGAACATAAACCCTTAGAATAGCATGGGAGGAAACATAAACCCTTATAATAGCATGGGAGGGAACATAAGCCCTTATAATAGCATGGGAGGGATAAGCTCTTAATAGCATGGGAGGAACATAAACCCTTATAATTGCATGGGAGGGAACATAAACCCTTATAATAGCATGGGAGGGAACATAAACCCCTAAAATAGCATTGGAGGGAACATAAACCCTTAGAATAATAGGGGAGGGAACATAAGCCCTTAGAATAGCAGAGGAAGGAACATAATCCACCCAAATCCATAAGTATATGCTCTGGAAAGACGCCAAGGAACATAAAGTATGCAAATCCATGAGTACATGCTCTGGATATGTTTTCCTACAGCTTCACGCAAATAGCATGATCCTAGGGTCTCAAGCAAATAGCATGGTAATTCCTATAGCCTCAAGCAAATCTCTTTGAAAGGTGAATAGTGCCCTAAGGGTTGGCCTAGATAAAGTTCATTCAACTTGATACATTTCAGTGGCTCCTATGACCTCTATAGAACGCGGTTCCTATGGCCTCAAGCAAATAGCATAGTAATTCCTACGGCCTCAAGCAAAGTATAAGTTAGCAATCTACTTGTGGGGTCGCTATTATACATAGGTAACTTCTTGGCTATTAAAAGAATCAACATGTCAATGTTTTTCGTTGGGGCTCGGTTCCATTTTTAAGTAATTTTCTGACCAGGCTTGGAAAGTGTTGCATGGTCAAGCAGGTGTGATACTGGGGGTTTGGACTCTCCAAAGGATTTGTGAAGGCAATCTTCGACACCTGGACACAACTGAGGAAGGCTCGTCTACAAGTGGAACAAAAAACGATAGCCGGACGAAAGAACAAGCCTTGCGGAGGTTGAGGAAATCATCTCAATCAGGATGATGATTAGCATTGGTGAAAATTTGATAGAAAAAGACGTCCATTGTATTACACATACATTGTGTAAGATATCTTGCGTAAAATTGCTCTGTGTCAAGACATTTTGTTCACTAGAGCGATGGGGATCTGATTAAGTTCCTTGGTTGGGAAGGTAAAACAACCACGGGGAAGAAGGTGGTGACAAACGACACTGACCTAGATTGCCTGGTTTTTGTACCAGGAAATGCACCTCTGATGAAAGCTTTTGTGTGAAGGACGCCTTGTTTGGGCCCGACATCGGAAAGGCTAGTTAGCCTTACGGTGTCCTATTCAGGTTCCTTGAGAAGTTCAGTTCAGTTAATTTAATTATAATATTACATAATACATACCATCAATTCAAGTGGTCGTCAAAGAAAGATATGAAAGCATTTGGAATGAGAAAAAGGTTAACCAAGTCTCAAGTCAAGGGAAATGGGAGATTTAATAACTTAGCCACTGACTTGAAACTAGTTGAAGAAATTGAGAAGTGTAGTTTCTGGCCCAATTGGGATAAGGGGATATATGCTTCTCAAACTCGTTAATAAAAGGCAGCAAAGCCGTCTAGCACAAAAAAGTTATGACGTTCACCCCTCCTCCCCTCTGGGAATGGGACAATGAATACTGGCAGATAAATCATTCATCATTCTCGCACCATCGAACCAAAAATATCATTTTCTGTGTGTCTCAAAAGCAAAAAAATCTTAAAGAAAGAAATAAAGAAAACAATTTGGATCACCTGCAATGAAACAATAGTAGGAACCCATATTTACATGCTGTACGAACATCCATATATGGGCATTGAAGAGATTTAATGTCCTTGGTAAAAGCCTGGACGAGATTTAATGTCCTTGGTACAAACTTCGGATGAGACTTAATGTCCCTGCTAAAAGTGTTATTTTTAGACCAATCAGATGCCTAGAATCCTTGTACGTACAAGACCAAACTTGAAAAATTTGAAGTGAAACACTGGTAAAATAGCGTAAGAACAAATTTTGTTAATATTCCTATTCAAATAGTAAGCACGATAACATACTTACTTCCGGATTGTGTCCTACTATAATTCTACTTTTTTTGCACTTAAATACTTTATTTCCACATCAGTGGAATGGAAGCACTGGTGTATGGGGAATTTCGATATTTAGAGACCTACAGAGTTGATAATTTGACCGATCAGATATAAAAGAAGACGTAAATCTAAGGGACCTAGGAATATCACCATGGAGCTGAAAAAAAGCGAAAGAAGCACAGAAAAGAAAATACAGTTTTTTAACATCAAGTAACGGTTTAGTTGCCGAACGATTTACATCCTGAATAAGATTTATAGCTTTATCGTAAGTATTCGAAAACGGTTTGAGAAAAGAAAGGAAAGTAGACCTCCATATAACTGGACAATAGGAAAAACTCATCCTGGGTAAAAGTTATTTTTTCAGGATTAGGCTAAGTGCCAGTGAGTCTTCTGCAATAACGCTCACTGGGTTTAATGCTAGATAAGTAGGTGATGACGATTTATAAATGGTTGGAAATGAATCTAATTCGGTATATGCTTTGCCAACATCTTTTTGCGTTCCTTTGCGAGTACTAAGGTTATCCGAAATTAATTTCAAATTAGACTCTGGCACTTGGTGCTCAGAATGATCGCCGTAGCAAAAAAACTGTGCATCTCCAAATTCCTATAGCACTAGTTTTTGACTGCAAAACAATTGCCGGCCAAGAGGGGTAACTTTTGAAACTAGCGAGAACAATATCAAAAGGCTTGAATTTTGACATGAGCGGAGCAATGAAAATAAATAATTACTTGTCTTTGAGTGTGCCAAGTAATCCAGTAATTTGCAAATAATTCCAGTTAGTCCAAGTATTTCAGTGCACGATTCAGATGATAATAGTGCTGAATACCAACTCAAAGCCACAAATCATAAGTAATCCTTAAGCCGTAATCACATACAAGTCACTTCTGTAATCAGATTTTAGCTTAATAAATTTCTTTTTAAGCAAAAATCAATTGGCTCCGTGCCTAGGTTTATCCCTAGTTTTACATATAGTATTGGTTATTGGGAAGTATACAGACGTTTTCAGGGGAGATTTTTCTGGTAGAGGGGGGGGGGGGGTAAGGCGTTATTTGGGAGGATCTTTCCATGGAGGAAGTTTTCATGGGGGAAGGCATATTGCTATGAAGGGGGCGCCGGATTTCCCAGCATTATTTAAAATATTATCTGAAATTAAATAAAAAAAAACAAGTAGTTCAACTGAAAGTAAGAATCAAAACTTAAAATGAGCAGAAATTATTACGTATATGATTGGGTTCGCCCCCTAGTCAAACCTCGCTCGTTAAGCCAAAGATTTTTTTGTACTTTCATAAGAGCTAATTAACGGCCTTTGTGATTAAGGGGTGATTTTTAGAGAATTGGAACAAAATTTGAACTTTAGCGTAAAGAACGAGGTATTGACTAGGGGGCGAAATTCCTAATATAAGTATTAAAAATGTATATTAAAATTAAAATTATTCGTTTTAATCAGAACTGTTAAAAGGTCCTAATCAATGCGGACCACACAGTCCTTGTAGTCCTTTGGTCAAAGGCCCAGAACTATATAAATAGCCCAGTTGAAACTCAAACTTCGTATGTATTTTAGTGGAAAGGTGGACATGTTACAACTTAATGACATCAGAATCGTGCAAAAATTCTTTTCTACAGGAGTCAGGCATTCCTTCAAACTGCATGTTTAGTATAGTACACCGAACAATACTAAACTATTTAAGCAGTAAATCTCTTTGTACTTCTGATTTTTCAGAGATCGTTTAGGGAGT
>NC_142812.1:48050375-48129098 GCF_049724085.1 Artemia sp. Qi Xiang Cuo
AAAAGGCACTAGATCTAGAGATTTCCTTTAAAATGAGCCATTGAACAACTCTCTACGATGTTCCAGTGCCAAGCTATCTCTGGAAACAAAAGAAAGAAAAAAATACCCCGTTTGTGCAGAATAACGTGGTTAAAGTCAATTTTCTTGATTTTCAAGCCAATATATTTTTTTTGTTATTCAAGCCAAAGGGTGGTAAGTTTCCTTTATAGGGGTTTCGGACAAGGCGGTAGTAAATTTCTCTCTCCTTGAATAGACTCTAAATACACTGTCGAGCCTTGTAAGTATGTAAAAAGAAACAACAGTTTGCGTCCAGTTTTAGCCAGCTTTCCCCTCTCCCACTCAACATGCATACACTCCGACCAGAGGTATTAATTATTTAGTTTCCCACTAGATGTCGCATCAAATTATTTTAATATAAAGACAATAATCACTAACACTAATCAAAGTAGAGAATATTTTCATAGATATGGATATTCTGTTTTTAGTTTGTAAGTTTAACTGATATTAAAAAATAAGATTATAAAAATAACTCATATAAAAAACCTTAAAATACCTCAAACTTAATTGCTATTAATCGTAAAAAACTAAATGATTACGACTATTACGTCAAAATCTATTAAAAATTCGTTTCTTAGGATTGAGCACTAGTTTTGACGGATTTCCACCATTCACTGCTCATTTGCTGGCAAATTAGCAGGGATAAAGCAATGAAAAAAATATGTACGTGATTCCTCAAAATCTTAAACATTTTCACTGAACCGTTAGTAAGAAATCTTAACCAATAAAATCCAAATAAAGTTTAAGAATGCTTAATTGCCCTCGAGCCGCTTTAAAAAAAGACAAGGAAAACAGCTATTGTTTTTCAAGCGGCTAGGTGGCAATTGGCAGATTAATAGGAAATGTTTTTATACTGGTGTACTTTTTGTTTTGATCTGACTATTTTTCTAGGAGTTAGGGGTTTTTATATTTCTTAACATTGGACGTGATCGTCTCTTACTAGGTTGCTAGCTACCGCTGCAACCCGGAAAAAGAAACTTGTTTATTTAAATTCTAGCTAAAATAATGAAGATAATATGAATGAACCACAGGGTTCAGTTTCTTTGGACCTGAGTTCGTTTTTTAACTATAAATACAAACAGGAAAAAGCCTGCGTCTTTTTTTTCTTTTAAATAGTAAGAGACGAAACTCAAACAATCAAGTAGCTAACTAGCTACTAGGAGTTTTGGGTTTTTATATTTCTTAGCATGGGACTGATCGTCTCTTACTAGGTTGCTAGCTACTGCTGCAACCCAAATTCTGAGAGGCAGCCTGGCCGAGTGGTCCAAGACACTGGTGTTAGCCACCAGTCTCTCGGAGGCGTGGCTTCAAATCTTACCGCTGTATACGATTATGTTTGAAAGACTGCAGTGTGAAAAGACATCAAAAATGCAGTTTTTGTTGGAAAAATTTATTCTCTTTTATAAATAATTTATTTTAGTTACTATAAATTTTTAAACCTATTAATTTCCTTTAAAATGAGCTATTGAACAACCCTCTACGATGTTCCAGTGCCAAGCTATCTGTGGAAAAGAAAAAAGAAAAAAGAAAAAAATATCCCGTTTAGGCAGAATGTTGTAGTAGCTGCCACTTTTCTTGATTTTCAACCCAATATATTTCCCTTGCTGTTCAAGCCAAGGGACAGAAAGTTATCTATACAGGGGTTTAGGACAAGGCGGTTCTAATGGTGTACTTTTTGTTTTGATCTGACTCCTCTGTCAGGAACTACGGGTTTTTATATTTTTTAACATTGGACGTGATCGTCTCTTACTAGGTTGCTAGCTACCGCTGCAACCCGGATTACCATAAATTGTTTGATTGCTTCAAAATTCAAATATCTTTGAAAAGACTGCAGTATGAAAATACATCAAAAATTCATTTTTTTGTAACAAAATTAATTCTACTTTATAAAGTATTTTATTTTTAAATACAAAAGTGACTAGATGTTGCAATTTCCTTTAAAATGAGCTATTATACAGCTCTCTATGATTTTCCAGTGCCCAGCTAGCTGAGGAGAAAAATCAAGCGGAAATAAAAAAATATCCCGTTTGTGGAGAATAACGTGGTAAAAGTCTATTTCTTTATTTTCAAGCCAATATATTTTCTTTGTTATTCAAGCCAAACGACGGTAAGTTTCCTATATAAGGGTTTCGGACACGGCGGTTCTAATGGTGTACTTTTTGTTTTGATTTGACTCTTTTTTCAGGAGTTGGGGGGTTTTATATTTCTTAACATTGGAGGTGATCGTCTCTTACTAGGTTGCTAGCTACAGCTGCAACCCGGATCAATTGAAAACATACACAGAAAACGTTCCAGCCTTTCCACAATGTCAACAGTTACCAGTAACCCTGGCAAAGTAGTAATGAAACTTAAAGGGAAGGAGTCTAAACAAATATTGCAGTAAAATTGGGAAATTGGGAAAATGGAGTGAAGTACCTTATTAAACTTTTGGTTTACCTTAACACCAGGAACGACTATAGATTAGAGAAAGGTAGTAGACTTTCTGTAGCCTTAGAAGAATATATCGAGGCTCTCTTTCGACTATTCTCTTTAGATTATCGTCACTTTCGACTATTAAAAAGGGCATTAGTCCTTTCTATTTTCAATCGATTGAGCCCTTTTCGAAGTTTCTGCGACAACTCCTTCGATACAAAGTGCCTTGGTTTAAACAAAAAAAATACATTTTACCCAGATCAATCTTTATTATAATATTTTCTCAAAAAAATAAAACTAATTTTTAATTTTTCAGGTATTTTGTTAGTTTGAATGAAAAGATTAAAATTATTGCTCAGACATCATAAATATTTTTCCAGTTTACATAATAACTTTAGCGATTCTAAACTGCAAAATAAGATATATAATTTTTTTTATTTTTTGGTCTGGAAATACATATTAAATTCCACGTCGGTTAGCTAGAACCTAACCAAAAAGAAAACTAACTTAAAAATTTTAAGGTATTTTAGACATCATTGTGTCTACATCCAAAGACTATGACGTCACTGATCAATATTGTACATACAAAATTAAGTTTTTCGAAAAAAATTGATTTTATTAAAAAGAAAATTATGTACAAATAGCACTAGATCTAGATATTTCCTTTAAAATGAGCCATTGAACAACTCTCGATGATGTTCCAGTGCCGAGCTATCCGCGGAAAAGAAGAAGAAAGAAAAAAAGATACCGTTTGAGGAGAATAACGTGGTTAAAGTCAATTTCCTTGATTTTCAAGCCAATATATTTCCCTTGCTGTTCAAGCCAAATGACAGAAGGTTTTCTATACAGGGGATTCAGCAATGGCGGTTCTAATGGTGTACTTTGTGTTTTGATCTGACTTTTTTTTAAGAGTTATGGGTTTTTATATATCTTAACATTGAACTTTATCGTCTCTTACTAGGTTGCTAGCTACCGCTACAACCCAGATCATCTCTCTCATATATTCCTTAAGCTTATGCATGAAAATGCAATTTTTTGTGCAAAATGAGACTGTTTTAAAAATTATTTGTTTTTTAATTACTCAATGCACTAGATATAGCAATTTCCTTTAAAACGAGCTATTAAGCAGTTCTTTAGGATTTTCCAGTGCCCAGATAGCTGAGGGGGGAAAACAGTCAAGCCACTTTTCTTTATTTTCAAGCCGACCTATTTTCTTTGTTGTTCAATCCAAGAGACTGTAAGTTTCCTATGTAGGAGTTTAAACCAAGGCGGTTTTAATAGTGCACTTCGTTTTTCAATCCTACATTATTTTTAGGAGCTATGGGTAATTGTATGTCTTAGCATGGGACGTGATCGTCTTTTACTAGGTTGGTAGCTACCGCTGCAACCTGGATAACATATATGATTACCAGTGGCTTTAATCTGGGAAGGGGGTTTTTTCTATTAGTCTTCTTTATCCCCCTCTTAGATTTGAAAAAATTCGTGGTATTTTGATTGAAAAGGGGCTGGTTTTTTCCGTATTTTTGTTGAAACAAATCAAAAAGACAACGAAATTTCCCTCCCTGGACTATGAAGAACAACCTTTTGCGTCTCACCTAATGGCCGTGTCGAGATTTTTTTTGGAGGGAGGTCTACCAAAAAAGTTAAAAGAAAACCATCGGAAATTTGTTTATATATCTTAAGTGATTTCCAACTACTCGGAAAAAATATCGGGGGAGGGGAGGCACTTGTCCGGCCTTGCCCCCTAGTTTTCATGAATTGACACTTTTTACCAATACGAGTAGTCTCAACTGGCGGACTGGCAAGTTTCTGAACAAATTAGCGTGTTTTTTGGGGTATCTTTTTTAAAATAAATTGAAAACACAAGAAAATTGTCCTCTCTAGATTTTGAAAAATACTTTTCTCTGTCATCCCATAATAACCCTGAATTAACACCATTGATTAATGCTAGTTTCGACTAGTGTCAGCTAAAGGGCCAAGATCATAATTCTCTGATTTAAGGCCTATCTTCTCTGATTTTGAGTTTTTGGATGACAATTTCGTCCTAGTCTTTAATTGGAAAATTTTTCCGTTTACCATTAAAATTTTGAAATAAGCTTTGGCATTATGGGAAATGTAAAGTACTATTTTGAAAAATATAAAGACAAACTGATTAGTTAATTTAATGTTATTTGAGCATTGCAACCAAAATTGAATTTACGATAATCTTTGTTACTCGTATTCTCATAAACTCTTTGACAATCCTTGTTCAATTATCGCTTCTCGGCCTTTTAGCTGAGATCGAAGTGTAGTATTTGTTCTTATCAGCTAAATATCTGATTTGGTCTCTATATGGGGCCTAAAATATTAAATAGATTTTTAGAAACCGGTGGGACGTTGGGGCTTGCTCCACTCCCTTCAAACGTTGGCCTGGTATTGCAGTACCTCTGGGATCAACGCACCCCTATCAAGGGGAAATCAAAGTCCAATAACCCAAATCAACTATGTAAACCTTACACTTTTTAAATTTGATAGAAACCACACTTGTAGTTTCCTAGCCTTTGAATATATTGAAAATCATATTTTTTCTCCTGAAAAAAATAAGAACAATTTTAGACACGTGCCTTACCATGGTATCACTCGATACAATTATCATGTCACTACTAAATCTGGCGACAGATGTTAGTACGTTCGAGTTTGCATTATTTGCCCTCACGGGAGAAACTTTGTCTTACGACCCAGTAGATCCTCCTAACCTAAAAAGTATGTTAGACGAAATAAAAACGCAGCTAACTATATTCTATATTTTATAGAAGAAGAAGCGCAAAACAACTTAGCTGTTTACAATTATTGATAAGACGCCTACAAAAGAACCTTAATATCAAGTATTTGTAATCCAAGGGACCCACTCAAACAGACCTTTTACTTCTTGATGAATGCAGAGCCCCCAAAATTTGCTGTAGCCTTGAAAAAAATCCCCAATGTGTCAAATATGTTTACGATATTCTGCATTGACAGGGAGATATTTGTACATGATCAAAATATCAGAAGTCAAAATGACCTTTAGCCTGTTTGAATAGCTTAGTTTAAGCAGCAAAATTTTCATGATGAGAATAAAGGATGTATTTGACGTCAATTCTACGATATTCTGCATCGACCTCGATATTCTGCATCGACTTCATCAACAGGGAGTCACCCTTGTGTTTTGTTTTCATCTGCTTGCATAATTCACTATAAGCTTTATCAAAAATGAGAGTACTGTCCTAAATGTCAAATTTTAACTCAACACTCTAGTTCAATTAATAATACACTTAAAAAGTGAAAAAAACAGAAAATTTTGACTCTGACGTTGCAGAGCACATATTTGAAAACTCAGACCATACTATTTTGTTTAATCAAGCTAGCCAATTCGCATGACAAAGGTATTGTCCAGCACTAGAGAAGCTGTTGAACTTTATAAATACAAACATTTAGGTATAGCTTAATACAGAGATTCCGGTGATTTAAGAATAAACGAGTTATATTTCGGTTTTCTGAAAATAGAAGCCGATACTTTAGTACTCCCTGAAATTAACCTTAAACCACTTTCCCAGTCATATAATAAAACACATGAACAGCCCCTTGGGTCTCAAAGAGTTTCTGCAAGAAATACAATAATTGGCTTTAAAACAAGTTTGCGTAAATATGTTGCCTCTAAAAACAAGAAACGTGGTTTGAACTACGATATTCTGCATCAACTGGCATCTTTTTGTTTCTGTTTGTTTTTCTGCTCAGCTAGCTGGACACTGGAAAATCATATAGACCTATTTAATGGCACATCTTGAAGGAAGTAACTAGATCTAGTCTCTTTTTTAATTACAAAAAAAAGTTTTTAAAAAAGAATTAATTTTACAAAAAATTGCATTTTCATATGCAAACTTTATTAATGACGTCATAACCGTAGACTGTAAGCATATATGACGTAATAAGTGAATGCAATGTTTAAAAACCCTTATCTTATCGACAAGACAATATAAGAAATCCATAATGGATTAATATAAGTCATTATAATTGGGAACTAAGTAAGTTGCATCGAATATAGCTGAAACCTAGGAAAGAACAAACCACGGCGCATAGTAACTAAAATTTAAGATAGTACAAGTATGTTTTTCAGAGTAAAGAACAAACTAAGTTCTAACAAAGCTATTAGTAAAGAAGATTGCTGCCATTCAGATGTCGAAGGTAGAATAGCTAATACTGTAGGGGTTTTTTACTGGTGAAAAAAAATTGGAAGAATAGGAATATAAGGAATAGGAATATAAGTCTTTGAACCAAGTCTTCGGCCTAAATGATATTAAATTAACGAAGAGTATTTTTGATAGTAAGATAAGACCACTGCTTTTCGTGGAAAAGGAAGAGTTAGATTATTTCAAGTGTTTTGTCATGGTTTACCATGTCACTGTTACATTCTCTTGATGTTTTAAAGTTTATTTTGGATCTTTTTCGTTGATTTGCAAGAGTTGGACTATTTCAGTAGTGTTTTCTCGTGGTTTACCTTGTCACTGTTACATTCTCTCGATGCTTCGAAGTTCATTTTGGATTACTTTCATTGAAATGTAAGAGTTGGAATATTTCATTTGTTGTGGTTTACCTAGTTACTGTTACATTCTCATGATAATTCAAAGTTCATTTTAGATTTTTCTTTCCGTGAAATGTAAGAGTTGGAATATTTCAGTAGCGTTTGTTGTGGTTTATCTAGTCACTGTTACATTCACTGTTCCTTATCACTGATACATTCTCTTGATGTATCAACGTTCATAATAGATTTTTTTGTTGTTAAAATGCAAGAGTTAGATTATTTTAGTTGTGTTTTGTCGTGGTTTACCATGTCACTGTTGCATTCTCTTGATGTTTCAAAGTTCATTTTGAATTTTTTTCGTTGAAAAGAAAAAGTTGGAAAATTTCAGTAGTGTTTGTTGGGGTTTACCTAGTCACTGTTACATTCTGATGATGTTTCAAAGTTCGTTTTGGGTTTTTTTTTCCTGGAAATATAAGTGTTGGAATATTTAAGTACTGTTGTCTCGTGGTTTACCTTATCATGTTTGTCGTGCTTTACCATGTTACTACTACATTCTCATGATTTTTCAGAGTTTATTTTGGAATTTTTTCATTGAAATGGAAGAGTTAGATTATTTCAGTAGTGTTATGTCATGGTTTATATTGTCACTGTTACATTCTCTTGATGTTTCAAAATTCATTTTAGATTTTTTTTTGTTGAAATGTACGAGTTAGATTATTTCAATAGTGTTTTATACTGGTTTACCTTGTCGCTCTTACATTCTCTTGATGTTTCAAAATTCATTTTGTTTTTTTTTCGGATGTATGAGTTGGATTATTTCTGTGGTGTTTTGTTGTGGTTTATCATATATATGTTACATTTTATTGATTTTTAAGAGTTCATTTTAGATTTCATTCATTGAAATTCAAGAGTTGGAATATTTCAGTAGTGTTTTGTCGTGATTTACCTTGTCACAGTTACATTCTCTTGATGTCTCAAAGTTCATTTTGGATTGTTTTTCTTTGAAATGCAAGTGTTGGAATATTTCAGTTATGGTTTTGTTATGGTTTACCTTGTCCCTGTTACATTCTCTTGATGTTTCAAAGTTCATTTTAGATTTTTTTTTTCATTGAATTGTAAGAGCTAGAATATTTCAGTACTGTTTTGTCATGGTTTACCTTGTCACAGTTACATTCTCTTGATTTTGAAAGTTCATTTTGGATTTCTTTCATTGAAATGCAAGAGATGGAATATTTCAGTAGTGTTTTGTCGTGGTTTTACCTTGTCACTGTTACATTCTCTTAATTTTTCAAATTTAATTTTTTATTTTTTTTTTTGAAATGTAGGAGTTGGAATATTTCACTAGTGTTTTGTCATTCTTTACCTTGTCTCCGTTACATTCTCTTGATGTTTCAAAGTTCATTTCGATTTTTTTTTTTATTGAAATGTAAGAGTTGGAATATTTTAGTAGTGTTTGTCGTGTTTTACCTTGTCACTCTTACATTCTCTTGATGTTTCAGAGTTCGTTTTTTTTTTGTTGAAATGCAAGAGTTGGAATATTTCAGTAGTGTTTTGTCGCGATTTACTTTGTCGCTGTTTCATAGGTTTGGTTATAATAGGTTAGGTTAGATTAGATTAGGTTAAGTTAGGTTAGCCTACGTACGCACGCGTAAGTAGGCTAACCTAACCTAACTTATCCTAACCTAACCTGCATTTAGGGGCCCAGGAGGCCTATGAGGGTCCAGAGGCCCGGAGGGCCCGGGGGCCCTTTTGGGGCCCGGGGGCCTCTATTGCCTGGGGGCCCTTGGGGTCTGTAGGGGCCCTTTGGGGTTGTCGCAGGGGACCTTATAACACTATTCAAATAATAGTTGTGTATTATACCGAACACATTCGAGAACCGACTTAATATAAAAATAATATGTATCTCTTAATAGGGGTTAGCATTCCATTTTTGTTTCTGATTTTAAATTTATCTTGTCTCATGGAAAAATTTTGTCAATCAGTTATCTTTTCCTGTCTATATTTTCAATTTTTTAGAGATTTCAAGTAAAATATATCCACCAGAGTTAAAGCTGGAATCCAGCAATGGAAATGGCAAATATGGCCATTTTCTAGATTTAGAGATTAATGTGGCACCTAATAATACAATAATTTTTAAAATATATAATAAAACAGATGATTTTAATTTTGAAATAGTTAATTTTCCATTTCCAAAAAGTAATATTCATTCGAATATAACATATTCATCGTATTTTTCCCAACTATTTAGATATGCAAGAATTTGTACTAATTACATCGATTTTAGAAATAGATGTATGGTACTTAGCAAGAAGCTATTCGTAAGAGGTTTTTCCGCCAATAAACTTGATTGGCAATTTAAAAAGCTTTGTTTTAAGTATAATCAGCTTTTACAAAAGTATAATAAAAGATGTCAAGAAATTTTGAATGATATTTTAAGGTAACTTGTTGAAGGAATCTGGTTTATCTTCCCGGTAGTTTAGGGTTGGTTGCAACACATGTGGTAAAGATTAAGGTGTGATATTTGGAATTTAATTCTTAGAATTTTAGTGAGAGTGAAATTTTTCCGGGGGGGAGGACTAGTGCTATTTATATATTTGTGTTTAAATCTGCTGAAGGTATGGCTCTAAGTGTTAGTTGAAGGTTAGTTAAGGATGCTTGAAAAAATATTTATGGGGCATATACTTTTATTTTTTTTATATTTAGGATTTTGTTTATTTTAATTACATTGGTGTCACTACATAGGGGTATGCCAGATTAAGACATGGCACGCTCATATTGCGTGGGTAATGAAATATAAACGCTGAAACCTATTTATCCAATGAGTTTTCATCTGATGAGCCCCAATATGTGGTGATCACCTTGGGAATATAATGTTTTTGTAGATTTAAGATGCTATAGCTTGGTTTCGGAACATTGACGTATACTTATTGATGCTGATTTTGTTCTATTTTGGACTTGATTTTCGGATTGTCGGATTGGATATACTGTTTTGTCCTGGGGAACTGGATGGATGAGTAGGGTCTAGACCTTGTTCAAGTGCTCATTTATTTCAGTTACTTAAGTAAGAAGAGTTTTTTTTTTTTTTTTTTTTTTTTTTTTTTTTTTTTTAGCCAAGTAGTTACCGTAATACACTATAGTATTCCAACCGGATGTTAACATTCAAGAAAATAATTTCCTTATCTGATGATGTAACCTTGTTATCATAGTATTCCAACCGGATGTTGACATCCAAGAAGCATCCAGCAACTGTTGTTGACATCCATGATAGTGAGAAAAACCATTATACTCGATAATCCAGCAATTGTTGATGTGAACGTATGTTGACATCCAAGAAAACAACAAGTAAATTGATCAACACACATAACGATAAAACAATAACCAGATGTCTACATCCATCAATTGTTAATGTGAACTTATGTTTGCATCCATCAAACAGTGAGAAAAACCATGAAAAAACATTCTCAGTGAGAAAAATCATGAAAACATGCATAAATTATGTACTGTCAGGACTGGTACCCTTTTCCCTACTGCGACACATATAGGTAAAGATTAACGTATGATATTTGGATTTTACTACTTAGAATTTGTATGAAAGTGAAAATGTTCTGGGGGATGGCTAGTGATATGCAATTATTTCGAGTTAAAGTGGCTGAGGGTTTGGCTCTCAGTGTTAAATGAAGATTGGTTAAGGATACTTGGAAAAAAAAATTTCGGGGGTATTTTTTATATTTTTGGGGTATTTTGGATTTTGTTTATAGTTATTCCATAGGTGTTACTACATAGGGGTAAGTCAGATTATGGCATGGCGCACCAATTTTGCCTGGGTAATGAAGTTTAAGCACCGAAAACCATTTAGGCATTGAGCTTTCATCTGAGGAGCCCTAATATGTGGTGATCACCAGGGGAATATAATGTTTTTTAGGTTTAAGGTGCTATAGCATGATTTCGGAACATTGACCTATGCTTATTGGTGTTGATTTTGCTCTATTTTGGACTTGATTTTCGGATTATCGGATTGGATATACTAATTTTGTCCTAGGGAACTGGATGGATGAGTAAGGTCTAGACCTTGTTCAAATGCTCATTTATTTCAGTTACTAAGATAGGAAGACAGTTTTTTTTAAGCCAAGTAATTACCGTAATACATTATATAAGGTAACGTGGCCGAGCGGTCTAAAGCACTGGCTTAATTACGCCAGTCTCTTTGGAGACGTGGGTTCAAATCCCAACGCTACCAAAATTTTTAATCCAAAGCAAACAAATTATTTGTTTAAAAATGACAAACATATGTTTGAAATATTTTTTTGATAAGAAACCAAAAGTTAGCACCCGTGCGTTCTGATTTTTTGCATCAATAATTACTTTACTGAACATTATTGAAATGATCATCCTTCTATTTGATAAACATCAAATGGTTATTTCTTCAAGGATTACTGAAAATAAGGGTACGTTGAAATGAACCGTCAAGGAGTCAACGTTGCCATAACCCAACTAATATTGACTAAATCAGATTGACACCACTTGCAGATCAGCTTAGATTAGTTTCCAATTTCCTCATCATCATCGGCACAAAATTTAGAATACTGTAGTTAGTTCACAGTTAAACAATGGGAAATAGTTGATTCTCGTTTTTTTTTAAGAATTTTAAATCCCACCTTCTCTCTTCTCAGTGGCACTAACATTAAAATAAAAACTACTTTTAAACAATACAAATATCTAAATGCCACCTACACTACATTTTACTAAAATTAGCAGCCAAAGAGTGGTCTTCGCATTATTGTACTTCTACTAAAATAATTTTTAATTTTTATTAACAATAAAATAAAATGCTCTCCTGCAGAGAGAACGTCCCCCCTCCACAGAAAGTCCCCGCTTGCGGAGGCCATTTACAACAACAGACAAAATTTTCTCAAATTCCAATTCTGCAAAGAAGCCACTACTAAAAGTAAAAAAATATAAAAAAAAATATCCCAATAAAAAATAAATAAAAAAAACAACAAAAAACTAAAAAAACCTCTTTAACATTATCATTTCAGCTTATTTTTACAACACACAAAAATAAACAGACTAATAATTACGAAAAACAAATAAGCCGAAATGACCATCAAACCCCATTTTTAAACTTCATTTTGTTCCTTTTTTCCTATTTTCCTTTTTTTTCCCTTTTTTGGCTGCTAATTAAAAAAACTATTATCAATAATTTTCATTAAACTACCTTACTGGCAACGCGGTTTTCTCACTCACTGACACAAAAAACTATCTCTTACCAATATAAAGCTCAAACTCTCTGCTGCACTACTTACTTTCTCACTCTTTTTTCCACCTACCTATTTACAAATAATTCATAATTAAAATCAAAAAAATACTCTCTCCACTCTTTTCTTATCTTCAATTATTCCATTTTCTTCTCAATTAAACTCTTAAAACCCTCTAAACACACCACTTTCTTTCTTTTCCTTCTACTCAAAACATAATGACACATATTTCCAATAATATAACACAGAGAATTTTTCTTTTTCACTTCCAAATCCAAATTTATGTCAAATTTCACCAGCTTCTTCTTTTCTTCATCACTTTGAACTTTAATTTTGCACTTTTCACTTAAATCAAGAACAAACTGAAAAATTCCCTTACTGTCATTACACTTGATAAACTGGTGGTCTAAACCATCTTCCACTACTTCAAAACAAAAAGAGCATTTTTTATCTTCATTTCTCAGGAAACGTGACACTCTGTTTCGGCAAGGTAAAATCATGTGTATGACTTGAAACATAAGCTCTCTCACTTTTGGTTCCATGGGAAAAGAATGTAAATTTCTAAAGGCATTTTCAAAATTTACAAATGGTTCTTTTTTTACGTGATATCCGTTATTTTCCTGTTCGGGAGTTAAAATCCTGGTTATCTCAGTTTTTATTTCTCTACTATCCGCCATAAGAAGCCCCTTCTCTTGCAGTTGCTTTAATATCGAGAAAGAATCTTTCATGAAAACTGGGACGTTTGTGTCTGAATTTCTTGAACTACGATTGTTTAGAAGGGGAACCAACCACTCTCTGGTCATTTGAAAGTGTTCTTCCGGTCCATTTAAAAATTCAAGTGTCATTCTAGCAATCATATTTTGGCACAGTTTTCTAAAATCTAGTACTCCTAGACCTCCCGATTCCTTTGGGCAAAAGAGCAACTTTTTACTCAGCTTTTCTAGCTTACCGCTCCATATAAAACGCCACATGTAGGTTTCAATTTTCTTTGCTATAGGTTCCGGGAGGGGTATTGCTAGGGCCAGATAAAGTATTCTTGATACACAATACATGTTGACGAAAGTTGATCTCTGGAACAAGGAAAGATTCCTGTCTCTATCTTTCCCACACAGCAAATACTGAATCTCGAGTATTTTGTTTTCCCGTGCGTTCTGCCAGCAATTTCCTTTGACTGAAAACTCCACGCTAAGTGTCTTTACTGTAGGACTGACTTCCAGTCAAGTTTCCTTTTCCAAGCTCCTAATCCAACTCGCCTTTGCGCTTTTTGTTAACGGGAGTATCTTGCTCTTTTCATGTGAGTCCTGACGGCAAATTTTTTCTCGTGCTATTCTAGGCCCCGCATTGCTGTTTTAATGTCACTCACTCCATCGGCAAAAAAATTCCCATCATCCACAAAAGCCTCAGACTTGAGAACTAAAGTTGGCAGTACTCTGATACCCGTTATTCTGACTTCTATGTATTTTATCAACGGGTCGAGATAGATCTCAAACAGAAATGAAGAGCTTGGGTCACCTTGCCGGAAGGATATTTCAAGGGGGAATTCCTCAGTGAGGCTTCCGTTTACCACCACTTTCGCCGCTGCACCATGGTATAGGTTCTTGTAAAAAACGACAAATTCACCACAAAACGAATACTTCACCGTCATCAGTTCCCATAGGACTTCCCCGACTACCGAGTCGAAAGCTTTGATTAAATCAACGCATATTAAAACCCATTTGAGATCACTTTCCGATATTTCTTCTCTTCTAAGGAGCAAGTCGCGTAAAATTGCAAGAATATTTTGGACTTCTCGACCCTTTATGCCCCCATGTTGGGTCTCACCCAGAATCTTTCCCATCAGCTTTCTGAGTCTGTTCATGAGTACTCTAGAACATAATCGGGTATCACAGGGAAGTAGAGAGATGGGCCTCCAGTTCTCGATATGTTGCATGTCTCCCTTTTTTGGCACTAATGTGATCATCGCTAGGGTCTGATCCGGTTTCCTCCCTTACGTATCATCTCGTTCATTGCTGATAACATGATTTCCGAGATTTCACTGAAAATCACTTTGTAAAAATCGTAGCTTAACCATCTCTTCCTGGGGCTTTCCCTGTTTTAGTAGAACTTAAAGCTTGTTTTAGTTCATCTTCAGTTATGGGCTGACTTAAAATTTCATTCTCGTCCTTTGAAACCTTTCGCTTCACTTCAAAATCATCAAAAGCATTTGCCTCTCTTGCTCCTTCTTTCCTCCTTCTCATCCACTTGTTGAGAGAAATGAATAACCACTTGCCTCTATTCCACAGACACGAGAAGTGTCAACCTCCTGGACTGCTAATATATCAAAACCTGATGCTTTCAGATACTTCGTAAAGACTTCCTGACGCCTTTTTTGCTTAAGCCCGTTTAAGTTCAGGGTTCCAATTGTTAAATTCATTCTAAAATTCTAAAACTGACAAAAAATATCTTCGGCTTTTTTTAATTTACTTTTTTATTTTCTTATTTTTTTTATTTCTTTCCTTTTCCTTTGTTTGACTTGGTTTTGTTTTCTGTTCCTTCTGTTTTTCCTTCTTTTACTTGGTTGTTTTCATTACCTCCGATGGATACTTCGCTGAGGGTCCTTTTTGGTGTTTGTATCTTTCCTCCTTGTTTTTTAACCCCTTCCGATGGTTTTTGGGTGGTAGGGGGTCTCTGGGTTCTCTTCTGGACTTCCTCTGGTTTCTTTAGTTGATTTGTTCCATTTTCTCTTCAGGGTCGTTTTGCACTTTTTCATTTTCTTTCGCTTTCTCTAAATCCATTTGTAAGTTCTATTCTGTGCTCTTTAGAATAAGGTCTACGGCCATCGATGGTGTGAATTTTCGTACTCTATCTAGGGTGCTGCTTGAGCCTGACGGCTGACTTACAACAGTCCTAGGCATTCCCCATGGATTATTAAAATGTCTGCCAATCGGATTTGGGCTTAAAACACTCTTTTTTTTCTCATGTTTCTTCTGTTTCTAGGGCAATCTTTTGCTTCATGAGTTTTGTCGTGGCATATGTAGCAGGCCTTGGGTTGCTCAGGGTAAAAAACATTTATTTTCTCATCCCCACCGAAAATGTTGATAGACGGTGGTATTGGCGTTTTAATGTGCATTAATGAGGTCACTCGGCCAGTGTAGACTTGTATAAACTCATCACCACTGTGTACTTTCCTTCTGATATTTAGAACAGTTCTATAAACTTGTAGTTCTTTCTTTGTGTCCTCGCTGGCAGCTTCTCCTGGGATTTTTCGCAGCTAGACTACGACCGGGCGTCGTCCGGATCTGTCCACATTTACAGGATATACGCTATTTTGGAATCACATCTTCGGTTCATTCTTTTTGAATTTTGATACGAGGTCATCTGCCAGCGTTACCGATTTCATACTGACTCGCACCTGTCCGAATCTCTTAAGATCATCGGAGTTGATCGCTCTCACTACTCCAGTGTTTAGGCCCAGTTCCTTGAAAAACCGATGAATGTCGATTTTTCGTACTTCATTTAGGACTGATTCTTCCATCATTCTGAAATCGAACAAAACCGTACTTCTGGACATTTTTTTCTTTATTTTTACTATATAAAAAAACGCTTTCAAACTCTCACTCACACTTCCTTTACACACTTTCCTTTACTTTCTCTAAACAATAATCACAAACAAATACAAAAAAAATAAAAAAAAACCACAAATAATAAAAACAATCACCTAATTCTACACTCACTCTTACACACTAACTTACTCTCCAACACTCAACTTACCTATTCTTCCTTTTAGACACGCTAATTCTCCGACCAAAATTTACCGGACGGTAACCCTACCTGCCAAAAAATTTAAGACTCACAGGTTCCCCAGCCAAAATTTAATAGCCGGCAACCCTGCGCACTGACACTTCCGGCTAGGTCACAGGTGACTCAAACGGTTTCCTACCATTTATACACTAAAAACAAACAAAACAAAATCAAAATACTCCCAAATTGAACACTAAGACTCACTTTAACTCCTTCTCTAAATTCCACACACAAACTTTCCGTTCTTCACATACAATTATTTATTATTTTTTTCAAAAACATCGACCATGAACAGCGTTGCCAAAGGTTGATTCTCGTTTTTGAAACCTTCAATATTATGATTTATACACAATACTTTTTTTCATATTCACTAATTAATAAGTAATTTTAAGTACTGAGGACACACATAATAGCATTCTTTCCCCTGGCGGGGAAAGGGTCTTATCTTTTTCTCTCTCTTTCTCCTCAGTTAGCTTGGCACTGGAAAATACAGAGATCATTTTCATGGCTGATTTTAAATAAAACTGTTGTGTTCAAAAAACTTTTGTAACTAAAAAATTATAAATTGGCATCCTGGTATATTCTGGCCTGAAAAACAAATTAGATGGGTCAAAAGTTTGAGAATATTCGTTAAGAGCCATACTTTTGGGAAAAAAACTATTTTTGAGAAGGAAATCATTTCCAAATACATCAGTACTGCAATCACGGTGTCACACTTGTCAGACTTATGAAGAAAAATTGAAGATTTTCAGGTATGGGAAAGTACATTAAATTGTATAAAAGAGCAAAAAACTGGTAATTGCAAAAATATTTATATTGTATATATTTTTTACAAAGAATTACAACAATTTGAAAACCTTAAAAAGAAAACCAAAAGTTTGAAACTTAGTAGAAATCGTTGGTATGTAATAATCTAATATTTGTGAATAGATTCAGTGCGAAAAGACGCTAAATTGCCTAAGGAACAAAAACTGGTAATTGCAAAAATATTTGTATATATTTTAACAAGACATTACAAAAATTCCAAAACCATAGAAAAGAATTCAAAAGTTTGAAGCTTAGTAGAAATAATTGTAATAAATTGGACTTGCTTTAAACAATCCAGGGGAAGGGCTTCCTTTACATTGATTTTTTTTTTCATAAAGAAATTAAACACAATTTACAGCCCCTGGGAAAGTAAAATCTTAATTTTTTAATAGCCATGATCTGACCTTCTTTCGTGAAATAACCTGTCAGGCTTCCGTTAGTCACCTGTCATGTTGACATGTTGATTTTTTGGTTCATTTGACATTGTGTATTTTAGGCATATCAAAATATTAGTCATCTCGAATCCCCCTCATAATTTCTTAAGCAACTTCTCTGGAAAACATCTAGCAATTCTTTATTGTTTTTTAGCACCCTTGCTTCAGAGACATATTTGACAACTGTCATCACTGTAGCTTCTAATATTCTAATCTTGGTTCGCAGACTTATCTTCCTATTCTTCAAAACTTTTTTTAACTGTGAAAAAACACCCTGAGCCTTGGCTATTCTAGTTTTAACATCTTCACTGCTCACACCATTTTTACTAATAATACTACCACAGTAAGAGAAGCAGCCAACCTGATCAGTCTTCTTAATACCCAACATCATCTTTTCATCTTCACTAACCCCTAGCCTTAGTGACTTAGTCTCCTTAACATTAATTTTCAAGCCTGTTCTAGCACCCTGAACTCGTAAAACATTCAAAAGTTCATTCATTTTGTTCAAACTTTCATCTAGGATGCTTAAATCATCAGCATAATCAAAGTCCAGGAGACTTTTTCCTCCCTAATTAATTCAATGGTCTCCAATCACCTCAGCTGTGCTTCATAAGACAAAGTAAAAGGAAAAAGTAAAGAATACGGTTTTGGACATTACAGTCCCTACCGGCAGTGATGATCTCCGTGTCTGGGCCCTTCAGCCATGAAGTGCAATAGAGGATGGGGGCAAACCATCCTGTGCGTTCGCACATCCCTCCTGTTTATCTTCCCCAAATTTCCCTGGTACGCATTTACAGCTGGGTCGACTCTGGCTAAGTTTAGAGTCACGCAACTGGCCCCCTGTCTCAAACCAAATAATTGGATACACTAGGATTAAGGATACACTAGGATTAAGCTGAAATTAAGGAAGGTAAACACCTCCAGGGAAGCTATGAAGCTTGAAATACTACAGGATGAGAATTTGTGAGAAACTTTCCAAATAGTTGAATAATAAACTGAATAGTTAAAAATTTTACAATGTTGAAAAAAAAGCAGCAACTGAAACTTTGAATGAACACCCTATGCCCCTGCAGTGGCTCTGAAGGATTCTTCTCTTTTATCCTATTTGTATTTTTAGTTTTGAGTTTTTTGGCGTTTTTTGATAATGGTTTCTCAGTAAACATAATAAATATAGAAGAAAATTTCTTTTCTAACAAAGAAATTTGGAGTGCTATCTGCTGTGCTGTGCTTAGGCAATCATAAGGTGAAAAAAAAATTCACCATCTCTTCCAAGTAGATCATTCTTTTTCAAGGTGGGTTGAGAATAGCCACTTGGAATATTTTAACCATGAATAAGCTGAAATGCAAAAACCTTCTAGGGTTAGAGAGGTTGAGATGTGAAATTGACATACTTGGAATGACAAAGACACATTTGACGGGAACAGGCGATGAAGAAATCGCCAGTACAGGCCACAGGATGATTTGGTCAGGGCAAACCTGCTCCTAAATAAGAAGGCAAAGATATGCCTCATATCCACCAACCCAACATTGTATAGACACTCACTCTGCAAACATCATATAAAAATATACCAGGGCCTGATCTTCCCTCGGTAGAAGAATTACAAAATGCCCTGGGGAGAATGAAGAACAACAAAACCCCATAAACCTGCGGGATCACCGTCGAGCTGCTAAGGTTTGGAGGACTGGCAAGGCTACTTTGGCTGCACATGCTGTTCTCCCTCATCTGGTCAACCGAATTGATACCTGCAGAATGGAAGGAAGGGATAATCCTTCCTCTTTGGAAGTGGAAAGGTAGCTGTAGCGATTGCTCGAATTACAAAGTAATCACCCTCCTGTCAGTACCTGGCAAGCTATTCACAGTGACATTGCTTGATAAGAGCATCCAATTCATTCGTACCTGCCACTTGACTCAGCAGGCAGGTTTCATACCCAACAGAATCACGACCGAGCAGATAGACCCTATTTGACAGGGCATCGAGAGAGCTTGCGAGTTCCAGCCTACAACATATATTGCATTTGTTCACTTTAAAGCACCTTTCGACTCGATCGACCGTGAGTCCCTTTGGCTGATACTAAAACAAACGGGACTCCCTGATAGATATTGTCACCTTTTCAAGGCACTTTACATTGGTTCAAAAAGCTCCGTCCAGGTTAAGGGTCACCGAAGCCCAATATTCTAGATAGATACTGGTGTAACGCAAAGTTGTGTTGCTGCTCCTGAACTTTAAAACTTGGTGATTGATTATATCACGGACCGAACCACGAATCGGCTCCAATCCAGACTGAAATATGGCGATAGAGTCCTAGCTGTTTGGGACTTTTAGATGATATTGCCCTGGTATGCACTTCTGCAGTTAAACTCGAGGCAGATCTCAATACACTGTCAGAAGAAGCCCTGAAAGTGGGACAATATATCGCCGAGCGGTCACCGGGTGGTCTAAAGCGCTGGCGTAATTACGCCAGTCTCTTCGGATGCGTGGGTTCAAATCCCACCGCCACCATAATTTTTTATTCCAAAGCAAACAAATTATTTGCTTGAAAATTACAAACATATTTTTAAAATATTTTTTTATAAGAAACCAAAACTTAGTACCTGTGCGGTTTGATTTTTTGCTTCAATCATTACTCTACTGAACATTATTGAAATGATCATCCATCTATTCGATAAGCATCAAAGGGTTATTTCTTCAAAAATTACTGAAAATAAGGGTACGTTGAGATAAATCATCAAGGAGTCAACGATGCCAACTCCCAACGAAAATTGAGTAAATGAGATTGATACCACTTGCAGATCAGCTTGGATTAGTTTCCAATCTTCTCATCATCATCGGCACAAAATTTAGAATACATTAGTTAGTTCACAGTTAAATAATCGGAAATAGTTGATGCGCGTTTTTGAAACCTTCAATTTAACGATTTCTACACAACACTCTTTTCATATACCTCAATTAATAAGTTATTTGAAGAACCGAGGACACACATAAAAGCATTCTTTCCCCCTGGTGGGGATATGGTATTAACTTTTTCTCTCTCTTTCTCCTCAGTTAGCTTAGTACTGGAACATGCAGACATCTTTTTTATGGCTCATTTTAAATGAAACTTATTTGGTTAAAAATATTTTGTAATTAAAATATTATAAATTGACATCCTGGTATATTCTGACCTAAAAAAAGAATTAGATGAAAAAAAAACTAATGGAAAAAAATATTTATGAGAAGGAAATCATTTTTATATGCATCAGTATTTCAATCAAGTTGTCACACTTGTCATACTTATGAGGAAAAATGGAAGATTTTCAGGTATGGAGAAGTACATTAAATTGTATAGAAAAACGAAAAACTGGTAATTGCAAAAATATTTGTGTCGTATGTATTTTTACAAGGAATGACAACAATTTTAAAAAGTTAAGAAAGAAAACCAAAAATTTGAAGCTTAGTAGAAATCATTGTTATGTAATAATCAAGTATTTGTGAATTGATTCAGTGCAAAAAGACACTAAATTGCCTAAGGAACTAAGTACTGGTAATTGTAAAAAGATTTGTATATATTTTAACAGGACATTATGGATTTCTTTCCATTTATTTTTTTTCATATAGAAATCAAACACAATTTTGAAATAAAATGGGAAAGTAAATTTTTTCCAGATTCCTGGAAAAATTTTTATAGACAAAATTCAACTTCTTACTGATGCTTTGTCCAGTCGAATAAATTTCCAGGATTCGATCTCTACGGAAAACATACCCTACCCGTATGGATCTCTATCCAAATAAGTGCTGATCCATGTTGGTAATCAGACCTATATTTTTATCTCTGATTTAAGGACTAAATCCAGGACCAGATAAGAAATTGAAAAATAATACCCCAAATCGAGCTCAAATTTCTTGTAAATTTTATCCATTTTCTTATTGAAAATATCGAACAACGTCAATACATCATCTGCGAGGTACATTTTACAATAGTCTTCCCCTTTTTACACCCTCCCTTGGCTCAAACTTTCTTAGCGAATTCCTAATCGGCGGTGGTGCGTTGACCATTGCGGAGTGAATCGTAAAACACTTCTATGGTTTACTCCTAGCCTTGAGCTACCAGCCTCGTACCTCGGTTCTCACGTAGCCTCGAGATGGAGTTGTAGTACTCATACGAGTGTATGGCCTAACACGCTAATAAATTCTACATTTCATAATCTGGAAAGTGCGGTTTGATGAGGGGGAAACTATTAAAATCGTCACCTTTTTGTACTTGAATGAGCTAACTAATGGAAAAGTCTCTAGGAATGTAAAAAACGGATTTTGTTCAATTATGTATGATCATTTTCCACTGTTGACAATTTGAATTTTAAGATTAACGAGTTCTTAGAAGATTTGAGCATGATATTATAAGAAATATCTACTCATGCGCCAGCTAAAACTTCACCTTCCTTGCAAACATGCCAACTCTGGTAATATGAATTTCAAAACATAGTCAGAATTGTGTTTTTAAACCAGTAGAAAGTATTGCAGTCTAACATTTGAATTACCAGATTTATGCATGACCCCCTGAAAGTTACTCCGTCCCGATACAATAGGATTACTTAAGTGAACATTGTCTTGGACTTTCACATCCCCACTACCATCAACAAATTTTATCTGGCAAACCGAACATATATCATTTTTAATGGCCAATTCATCTTCCGGTGATAAGGTCATTGGATAATTTGTCTTGTGCAGCCGTCAAATTGACTTATTGTCTGTTTTAATAAGTGCCACCATAGATGATCCTACACATTCAAGCCCACTCAATGTCTGAAATACCTCTACCAATTGCATGGTATTACTCAAGTTTCTTTGTTCATGAGCAAAATATACCGCAATTGCTTCAAGTTCATTAACACAATTCAAGTTTGATGGATTGGACATGTCCATGAGTTTGATTTTGATGCCTAATGTCACCTAGTAACTCTGCAAGAGCGAAGCCATTCCCAGTGTTTCAACGATTCAATGGATAAAGCCCTTTCTGAATATGAATTTCCATTTTTAACTTTAAGTTTCCGCTCTTCCTATTCTGTATCGTACTCTAAATCTTTAAATGAAACCTAAAGCCAAAATCTTTAAATGTTTATCAACCCTCTCAAAATGTCTATCCCTTTTAGTGTTATAAAGTATTGAACCTTTAAACAATTAAAAGTGTCTTTGGAAAACTGTGCCTATTTTCCACCTCCATTAACTGCCAAATCATCCAAATGTGTCTGACTAACATCATAAGTCCGGGTTTATACCAAGTGATGAGGAGAAAATACTTAAAGCACTCTAAGTCCGTATAAAAAAAAGTTGTACACCTCTAAAAGCCCTCAAATTCATACCCAGACTATTGTGATTGGCGTGGCTATTTGAACCTAGAAAATAATAAGGCCTCATTAGCTCATTGAAACACTTTATCCTTTATAACGAGAATAGTTCAGAGTGAGTATTCAGAGCTTGAAGGACCTAACTAGTACGTAATAATCATAGATGAGCAATGCTTTCCTTCGGATGTATCAAAACCATGCTATCAGCTATAAATTTAATTATCGTACATCGGCCAACAAAGGGATCCTTCGCATGCATTGAAACCACACTACCACCTAAAGGCGTAATGACCATACAGGGACTCTTCGGGTCCATAGCCGACCCTACTACGAATCATAAAGTTAATGAGCAAAAATTATAACTTAATATATTCGTCTTTACGTTTCAGATATTATAATGTTTTAAAGTGTCTTAGAAAAAACTACTGAGGGGTTTTGGTGTTCATGGCTAGGGCTACAATGACATCAAATAGCAGTTTTTTTACTAACACTGGGACAACATCATTGTCGACCTGGAAAAAGAATATAAAATTTTATACTGCTTAAAGTATTTATGAGTTTTAGCTGCGAAAAGAATATTAATTTATGGCTCCTCGATGTCTTCATATCTAATAAACCAGAACCCACTATTAGGCTAAAAAGGAATATTAATCTAGGAACCCACAATTCTCCCTCTTCGAAAAATTTTCAGCACTAGAACTAACAACATCTAAGTTATTTCCTGAATGGAATGTCTTATTTCCCCTCACAGTTAGGGCCCCCTGATATTATGCCCAAATATTAATCTTGGGATTACGATCCAAACCTTTGGCCTGCGATCGTGCAAAGATCTGGTGCCGGATTCAAAATGAATTTGGACGTCCCTGTAACGGTATTGTTAATGTTATCAGACTGAAAACTAAACGCAAATTTGCAAAGTGCTTGTCAAAACATCGAGCTTATCTTATAGATTAACATTCTGAATCACTTAAAGATAACCCAGAGAGGAAGTGAAAGCTTATAAAAAGAAGAAAAGAAAGAAGTACAACCACAAATTAACCCAACCCTTGGAAACGGAGTGAAACACGTACTTTAGCTCTGAATTTTCTTCGCCTGACCCTGAGCTGGAAATTAAGTTTGAACAAGAACTAAATTTCTATTAACAGTGCACTTTGAATAATAAAGGCTTCGTTGTGGGCGAGTTTTTTCCTTATCTATTTCGTTCTACAAAGTTGATAAGCACTTGTCGACTAAGTTGATGACATTTTAATATTATTATATCAGAATCGCAGATTGCAGATAACTATCCTATTCTGGGCGTGCAATATGAGAAGAAACGCTCATCCTTCAACCCATCGAAAAGCGATATTATAGTATTTAGCCATAAAGTTATAGAGCCTGGTTTGGTTACCGCTTGTTTCGCTGATATAGTGGTGGCTTCTGCTGAACAGCTGATATATCATGGCATACCGATTCTATCTGATATTAAGTCTACGCGCAAACTAATTATCTCAAATTTCTCCGAGAAAGTTCGAAAGGGGTATGGTATGCTGGTATGGTATAAACGTATGTACAATCGCCTTGCCGTAGCAAGGCTCTATTGTGCTTTTGTAATACCAAATGTTCTTGCAGTTTCCTATTTCTGGACAATTATGTCATATGCCAACTCATATGTCTGCAGGATTTAAGCATTCTTAGAAAAAAACATTCGTGAGGCGGGAGGTAGGGATGTCGTGAAAGCATCCATCGCACTAAAAATATTTTAAAATATTTTAATTTATACTAAAAATATTTAAAATATTGTTGGATTGGATTAGCGAAAACTGTTACTACTTGTTCTTTCAGTTATTACGGTTATTACACTGTTATTATACTATTATTATCATTGTTATTACAGTTTTTTTTACTTGTTCTTTCAGTGCTTCTTTTTCGTAAAATGAATAGGAAAGAAAGACTAATGCACGATCTTTTAATGAAGTTGCTTAGCAAAATTGGTTTTGAGACAGAGTCTTTTTTCATTCATTAACCTTTCACATTTTTTTATGTTTTATCAGCCTTTTTTTACCACTGCAACCGCGGTATTTTGTTGCTCAAGTGTATATGTCAGCCTACCACTATTCATTTCAATAAGTTATTATTCCAATCTCAATTCTACATATAAATCATTCAACCTAAACAGTTGGCAACCAGGCTGCAAAAAGGTTTGGAAAAAGGTATGGATCGTAATCCCAAGATTAATAATTGGGGATAATATGAGGCGGCCCTAACTATGAGGGGAAATAAGACATTCTATTAAGGAAATAACTAAGATGTTGTTAGTTCTAGTGCTGAAAATTTTTCAAGGGGGGGTATTTGTGGGTTCCTAGATTAATATTCCTTTCTAACATAATAGTGGGTTCTGGCTTATTAGCTCTGAAGGCATCGAGAAGCCTTAGATTAATTTTATTTTTGCTGCTAAAACTCATAAATACTTCAAGCGGAATAACATTTTATATTCTTTTTCCAGGCCGACAATGATGATGTCCCAGAGTAGAGGTGACCCTATAACTCCGACGAGTACACCAAATATGGGCATAGAGTCATTAGGGAGAACACGTGGTTAGTGGGGTCAATGACCTAAATTTCCAAGGTCGATGTTGTTGTTGTTGTTTTGTGCAGAGTCATTAGGGAGAACACGTGGTTCATGGGGTCAATTTTGTTGTTGTTGTTTTGGGCACGCAATAGAGTCATTTGGGAGAACACGTGGTTAATGGGGTCAATGTTGTTGTCGTTCGAGGCAAAGTTAATGACACTTCCTTCCTGTTGTTGTTCGAGGCAGATGTTATGATCCAGAAATAGTATTTGTTGTTGTTATTCGAGCCAGATGTTATGAGTTTCCGGGAAACAGTTAATGAAACTTCCTTCCTGTTGTTGTTCGAGGCAGATGTTATGATCCAGAAATAGTATTTGTTGTTGTTATTCGAGCCAGATGTCATAGTCAATGTTATTGTTTGGCCACGTGTAATGACATGAGGGTGATTTACATAATCGGTGATGGAATTATTGATTCACAAAAAGGGGAATTAAGAAACAAACATGGCTTCTTTGTTGTTTGGTATAGAGTCCATAGGGGAGATGGATTTCTGGGAAAATGATTGCGTAATCAGTCAATGACCTAATTTTCAAGGTCGATTTATTTCTTGTTTCTAGGTGTAATAACTCCGGGACAAAGGTTGCACTTGTGCATTGAATTCTAACGGGAACAGTGTTATTGATCTAGGACTCGAGGGGAAGTGAATTTCCGAGAACTTGATTGCGTAATCGAAGGGGAAATGGATTTCTGAGAACTTGTTTGCGTAATCGAGGGGAAGTGGTTAGTGGGGTCAATGATATAAATTTCCAAGGTCAATGTTGTTGTTGTTTCCGAGCCAACTTTCTTTTCTGCTCAGTCTAGAGTCAGCAGTCAGAGTGAAAGGATTGAAAAATGAATAAATTTGAAAAAGAGAGAATTAGATCAAATCTAGTATTTATGGAAAAACATTTGATTTTGGATGATGATTTTCTCGAGTTATCTCTTCAACGCAGGATATTCTCTCATGGAACACTTGACAATATAATGAAAAGTGATTCTCCCCCATTGGACTATTGTATGAAACTTTTAAAATGCGATTCAAATGCTTATACTCAATTTATTGATATATTAATTGGAACAAAGAAGAATCTTATTATGGATATACTTTCATTGCCAATGTAGATGACTCCTCCTTCGAAAGAGGTAGCGTCACAGAGTTACTCCTCTCCCATGTCCTACACTTTGAATTTATCGTGCGAGGAGAATCAGTGTTGTTTTAGCTGTGAGAGAGTTGACATCGGACACCAAAATGGTCTATATATGCCCATTGTGCATTTACACTCTTTGCAATTGGAATCTATGTGAGACCTGTACAATTATTTATGACTATAATGAAAAGTGTAAATTATGTAATCATTGTAAATTACATAGAGGCTATGCAGTACAAATTAAAGGATTTAATTAATGTCTTGAGGAGGTGTGTGACTCTCACCCTAGAGGACACCTCGGCTCCAATTGTCACCATGATAAATGTGATCCGTGGGTGAATACTTATCCCACATTGATTGGAAAGAATCATAAGCGTAATTTTAGTTTATTTCTACGAGATTGGTATCGTCATGGATTTAAATTAGTCTGGGAAGAGGAATCTGGTCTACGATTCAACTGTTGGGGTAACAAGACAATCTGGTTTCTACGTCAGCGCCGTGACGACACTGCCTACTATGACTATAAACCGAGTGATTTTTGGATTGCAGTTACCAAATGTGATTCATCACTTGAAAACACTGTATGTGATATTGCTTCAAATAGACAGATTGAAACTCGTGAATTTCATAATATGAATGCAAATAGTATCATTGACTATACAAAGAGATATGACAAGAGTGAAGTTACATTGTACTGCAGAAAAAGTGACCCTGACTTTGCCGTCAATCAAGATCAATATACAGTGAATCCAAATGATTTACCAGCATTAGTGGTTCACGACAGTTGCCTATACATCGATGAAGAAATCTAAAAGTGAAGATTTAAAGACATTGTTGTATATATATACATTTTATTAATAAACAAATTCACAAACATTTTTTAAGCACTTTACTCTTAGGGCACTGAAATCTATATTAAATACACTTGTAAGTATATTTTCCGCTAGAAAGTCGTTCACACGTGGATTGTCACCATAGATGTAGAGAAACTGCTTGTAAGTATATCCAAGGTATTGGAACACAAAATATAGTAGTGCATGGAAGCCACAGCTTGTAGTCGTTAGATCCTGCACCCTCTTTTGATTTTGAATAATAGTTTTCCCACTGCTCTCAATATAGTTTCTGATGTGGGGTGTGTAGAATGTATAAGGTAGGCCAAGAGGATCAAAAAATTCGACATTCTTCAGTTTTTGAAATTTGCACAGCCAATGACTCGTCAGCACAGTTGATGGACTGCTATTAACAATAATCAAGGTATTGGTTGTGCGTTGAATTTTTACTAGATAATCCGAGGGTAGACAATAGGATTTGTACTGAGACACATAGGGGTCCATATTCAATACACTGATTATTTGACTGGTGTTCATGGCGCCAAGTCTAGTAGAACACTACCTTCGGGAGTGATTTCCCAATAGGTTTCATATTGATTTAGTGAGATTAGTGCAATACTCTCAGCCAACGGGTCGGCAAATGTACACTCTAAACGCACACTCCCCGTACGTACTATACTCATATCCTGTGTGCCAGACAAATCCAATACAATGATACCATGTGTTTTAGCAAACATATCTTCGGTTATACCATTTTCAAATAGTTGCGAATCATGATCTAGGGTTTGCATGGTCAACTCATACAATGTTCTATAGGATTTATCAAAAGATAGATTGTAGAGTGGGATACCATTTACTTTCCACACAAGAGATGAAAGTCCAAACACCTCGAATTTATGTGGACATTCATTCCACGATCCTATTGCACGGGCGCTTTTCACAAATGCCAAAGCCAATTTCGAGGGGATTTCGCCATTGATAAAGGATGAATCGGTGAAGGTGCGTGACCCTATGGCAATATGACGTTGATTGGTGATTGTATGAGGAACAAGTAGTTTAATATTATTTCCATTGGTTCTCAGTTTTTCCACGGCCAAAGCAACAGAACTCATGATCTGCTGTTTACGTACATGGAGTATTGCCATGGTGAGAGAGAGACTTAAATCGGGATTGGCAACAAGTTCTTTTCGCAGTACGAAATTGGATGGTGCAAGTTTCAATTGTGTATTCACTTTAACATCGGGGGTTAGCCATTGGGGTATATTAAATTTCTCATGAAATATTTTTCCAACTAGGTGTAATTCACTAGTTGTAGCATTTTCAAGCGCATCTGTACTATCAGTACTAGTAATATATTCATATCCAGTGGAGGCGCCTCTCCATTCTTTGTATGATTTGGGTGTCATCAACATGAATTGGATATAGCCTGCATAGTTTGAGAAATTGGTGCTTGTGCTCACCAGCGTGCCATTGATGTAGACACTAATTTGACGAAATAAATTATATAATATACAATTTTCATAGGATATCCCATCGGCCCGAATTGGCATTGTATTATCGGATTTCCGGACTTTCATTTGCAAATCTATAAATGTGGACGATAAATCTATGAAGTAGTCTTCATTGGAATAAATTTGAAAGTGGATATTATCGGAGAGGGGTTGTTGTGGATAAAATTGTTCATAGTATCCATGCTTGACACTCACATCAACATTTTTAGTATTGAATAGATTCAATGAGGCTGTTATTGAAGGTTGAGAATCCTTATGCAGCAGGTATGATATGTTAGGAGAAGAAATCTAGTTTCGATCGAACAATTTTATTCCTGGGCCTTCTGGTTACACTATGTATCGGCTTTTTCCTTCTTTTCTTTGACAAAAGGGATGTCTTTCGTTTCCGACCTGAGTAGAGACTGATGAGTGATGCATTGTTTCTTGACCTTTTTAAACCTTTACCATTTTGTTTTAATTTCTTGCCAAGGGTTCGCGCACTGGACCTAAGATTTTCCGTAGCACTTTTTTTAAAATCCTTGCCAGAGCCCCAATCGTATAGTGTAGAGGATGCAAAATCTGTCGCAGCCGGTACAATATATTTTCTAGCCAGTGGTAAGAAAGAGCGAAACCGCTTAGAAAACCAACTGCCAAGACCATGGCCAGAAACTGACGTACGGCCTTTGCAGTATTCATGTCTACTGCCCTGTTGTCTTTGACCAAAAGTATTACCATAGCAGTCAAGATCAGGCCAAGTGAATACCCCTTTTTTATTTGACAACTTGCTGTTGAACGATAGGGCGAAAATGGCATTTAATCACAGCTAAACCCTTTGAAATTGCTATTGGATCACCCAATTCAGTTCGTAGTGTTAACTGACAGAGTTCCAAATAGAAAGTGTTTACGGGGATATACTGAAGATGCTTTATATTGTAGTGATGAATATGTTCTTGATTGGTTTTTCGTTCAAGAACTCGTAGGAGGGGAACATTTGAATTACCAACCCGAGATGTTTATTTACAAGTGTCTGTGGAGAAGGCAGGCGGGTAGTCAGCAAAAATTAAATTAGTGTTTCCTGCACTTTTACCATTGATTATATTGAGCTTAAAGCCAAGAACATCCTTTAGGTTATCATTGAGAATAACCTTTTCACTGGCAATAGGTGAACTAATGTAGATCTTGCCCTCCTCCTTTGAATAGCTGAAATGAAAAGCTCCTTTTTTACGGTCGGAAATTCTTTTATTAATAGAACGACATAAATCATTCATACAGGTGAGTTCCTCGTAGGGTAATTCAATATATGGATAATCCATCCAATTGATTTTTTGAATTTGCTATTGATCACCTGGTGGTGGCGGTCAGTCATAGGGTCTAATTTTAATTTCATATTTACGATCTTTTCTCAGGATGTCATAAGTATTTTTGAGAATACAATCGACAAGAGCCACTTCATAGTTTCCGTAAAATTTGACGGCGGGGGAGAGTTTCGTCCAAAAATCACTTGTTTTATTCAAGTGATTGTAGAAAGGATCAGAAACATTGGACACGAAAGTCACATATAAATCATTGGGTATTGTTAATATCTTCAGCACTGACCCAAGATTCAAAATTCGACTTGTATCCTAGCCAGCGAACAAGTACCTGTTTCTTACCTCTTCTATGACGACTCTTTATTATCTTTTTAATTTGATAACTTTCACTAGTTTTTTGAACTTTTTGCAGTTCATATTCGTAAAAACAACCAAGAATTTCAGCATACTTGGAGTCTCGCGGTCGATAAGTTATGGGTACGGTATCTAGAATTTTGGACGCTTTAAACAGTTCGGTGCTCCATAAATAATTCCCCTTTTCAAACATATTGCTGGTTCTATTAATTCGAACAGTATCACCAACATTGAATTTCTTCTTCTTCTTTTTCTTCTCATTGCCATTGGAGTATTGCTTTAGAAAAGCATCAAATGTATTTTCACTGTAGTGAACATCCCGAGGGCTAGAGTTGGACAGAGATCGATGTGGTCGATGGTTGTATATCTGCATGATTTTATCTAAATCGTAAATAAAAGTAGATGTATTATTCAGTGTACAATATCTTTAAATTAATAGACGAATAGTTCTTATTAATCTTTCAGCCAATGCAGCCTTTATCGGACTATGATTATGATAAAGTGTTGTATTATATTTCAAAAGAACCTTTTGCACATGAGGGTTAACAAATTCACTACCACGATCCGATTGAATTTTTCTATACGAATCCTGTTCTAGAATACTTTCAATGGCCCTAGCAACTTCGACACCTCTCTTTGACCGTAGTGAAATGGCATAGGCATAGCGACTAAAGATACTGATTGCCACTAGAATATATTTGTAGGGCGCATTGTGACGCCGTCGAACTGCGTCTAAAGTTAAAAGATCCGTTTGCATTATATGCAGAGGGAAAAAGGCGTTAGTTTGTCGATATTGTTTACTGCGAAGCCTGTGATTCTGATGTAGTGTGTAACTCGATTCATTCTCTAGATACTCTTTTGCTTTTTTCAATTCGGCGTCGGAGACATTGGAAAGTGTTTTCAGGGAGCTTAAACTTCCTGCTTTGCCAATATTTCTATAGACACCTTTCAGAACTTCATCCAATATGAGCATAAACATGTAGCGTAACGTCCACTCCTTTTTTGCACACTTGAAGGCAAATCAATTCGTCTTCGCTTTTGACTAGCATCAACAGGAACTGTAAAATCTCTAACTCTAGTATTTTCAAATATGGAATCTTATTCTTTTTTAAATGTTGTTGTTGGAGGACTATATTCTCTTAGTTTCTTTAGAATCTTCTCATTGACAATAAGACTTTTGGGAAAGTTTGATACACACAGAAAGGTGTATAAATTATCGTCAAAGGATAAGAGTCCTTTACGATTCGTCACCATATCACAAATTAAATCAACAAGATTGTAACTTTTTCCTCGAATTATAACTCGTTTCCCTGTGCTGTCGACTTGAACTTGATCGCCAGTTTCCAACACGAGATAAGATAATACTCTTTTACCATGTTTTCGATAAAACAGTGGCAATAGGTTTCTAATTTTCAATACAATCGAATTCAATTCCTTCTCCTTTGATTGCACTGCTAAATCTTGAGGAGATTTTTCATGTTTAGAAGGATTGGTAACGGGTCTCTCACGATATGGTTTATATTTGTCCACACGTCGCAAAGCATCTTGGAGTAAAAGCAGATTTTTATCACGGGCAATATTATCATCGTTTATGAACTTGTTTAGATTGTCTTCAAAATGTTCCACGGGTGAGAGGACAAGTTCAAATGGTGTCAATTTATAGGGTTTAGCCATTCTCTAGAGAAAACTGTTTACAAGTCCTGCAATTATTGGCAGTAAAAGTGTGAAAAAGCTACCGCCTGCTAGAACGAGCCGTTTTCTTTTAAATTTGTTTCCCTTGTTTTTACAAGCCAAGGCACGTACAGTGGGACGATGTTGCTTTGTCTGTTGTCTAGCATCTTCTGGCAGTTGAACATTGCCCTAAGTTAAATCTAAAAAAAGTTCATTCATTAGATTAATGAAATCATTGTCGACACCATGTTTAAGTATAGCCTTCCTAAGCAAGGGTTTTGAAGTGCCTAAAACTGAAAATAAATGCCGTTGTTCATGTAGTTTCTTCAGTGTCATAATGGTGACTAATAGCCTTTTCTACTGTTCACCGGAAGATATACTGTAATTTCATTGTCGAAAATGTCGGTGACTACACGTAGATCCTCGGATGTTCTCTGATTAAGACCCAGAAAAATGTAACCGTAGGGCTTGCTAGTTGCCTGTTTGTACGATTATAAAATAAATTTAGGGGCGCCTGGGTAGATTTTTTTATTGAGAGTTATGAGTGAGCTAGAATCATTAATGACTTGATAGATAGTATAGATAGTGCAATTCAAAGCAAGGGTTCGCATACATTTGATCTGATGAAACAGATTATGTAGAACCAGAGTAACGGAAATGTGCTCATGATGAGATCGGACAGTGAACAGTTGTAGTATTTCCTGTGAGAACTGTTCAATGGATTCAGCCAAATCATCAATAATCAACCAAGAGTTCGGTTCAATACTATTGAAAACATCAAGTCCTCGTATGAATTGTATTGGTATGGTTGTGGCAAAAGCTTTTATTTCATCATAGGACTCCAGACAGATAATATAGCAATAGTATATTTTCTTTGGCTTCTCGAAAAAAACTCTATCGCTACTTTGAACTATTTTAGTTAAAAGTGTTGTTTTCACCTACATTGAAGGAACACACAAACACGATCTGTCGGGTATTTTAAATTTATATATGTTGCTTCTGGGGACAAAATTCGGACTATGACTAACCGTAAATCATATGTGCTCAATGAATAAGTAGTAATAATTTCCCCATAGATCTGTCTATTCAAGAACAACAAAAACTAAATTTCATGGCAGCATTTATTAGAGCAATATTTGTTCAACGTGAACACTTGGTCAACATGAAAACTCTATTTGTTCAACAGGAACAATGATAGCACTTTATAATAGACACTTATTGTCTTTAAACACTTTTCTGTACAACACTTTTCTGTCCATCTACAACACTTTTCTGTACAACATCTTTGTACAACACTTTTCTATACAACACTTTTTGTAAGGCAAAATACACTTGGAACAATAGCACAGTTGAACATTACAGTGAATTTAAAGGTGGGATCCCCCCACCCCCGGGGACCGCGGGGCCGAAGGCCGGCCGGCCGCGGGCGGGACCCCCACCTCCCTGGGCGGCCGCGGGAAGGACCCCCCACCCACCGGCCGGCCGCGGGCGGGACCCACACCCCCTGGGCGGCCGCGGGAAGGACCCCCCTCCCCCCGGGACACGCGATGGAAAAACAATAGTTGTCGTCACTGCTCTTGGTTAGTGGTGGTTGGGTTAGTGGTGGTGGTTAGTGCTTGGGTTAGATTAGCTGGTTAGTTAATTTATGAAAGGTTGAGTGGTGGTGGTTAGTTGGTTAGGTTAATTTATCCAGACCAAGTTGATTGCAATAGTCTACGCATTCAACTCGGTCTGAAATACGATAGTGACCATGGGGTAGAACACTCCACCATTCTCGAGCACATAGACCTTGTCGGATATACACGACATTGCATTTTTTTCTACTCTCACAGTATAATTTCTATACTGTAAAGAGCAAATTGCAAGCACTTGTGCTCTTGGCACTAGGCTACTTTCTACACAGTCTCTGTACACGTTCATGTAGAAATTGCTCTTTAAAAAATGCGTACGCACCCCTTTACACGCCTTCTTTTCAGCCCCACCCTGTGTTTTAATGCACTAAACTTTGAGGCCAAAGAATACCCCCCTGAACATTCCATCACTCTTCGTCTCTGAATTAAATATTGAGAATTGGTTAGGGGCTTGACATTTCACCAGCTTGGGGTAGAGAGATGGATTCCAGTTGGTGAAATCCATCCGCGAGCTGATGTGCACCCCATTTTGCAAATCACCCAATAAATCTTCAGTCCCATTTATCTTTAACAGCAGATAATCTGTATCCCCATAGTAAGCTTGAACCTCCCACTCCCGTGGCCATTGCACCTTGCACACATTGTAAAAGAATGACAACATGAGTTTCTTTGAAATTTCTAGAACTGAACTGCCGCCTGCAATATTCTTTTTCAGTACTACATTTCGCTTTTTCCTGTGTAGAAGAACCATGCCGGCCTCTATGCTCGTGAATGATGTAAAATTGGGGTCGGCAATGATTTTTGCACACTCCTGGGAGTTAGTCACGACGTCACAGCAAGATCTATTACGAACACTTTCACACATTGTGCCAAGCGCTGAATTTAGGATGAGCTTATACCAGTCCTTCCCTACCTTTGAGTTTGCCCTAGAGCGTTTATCGACAAAAGTATCGATAAATGTTTTCAAATAAGGTCGCTGATTGAACTGCAGGACCCTATGTATTTTAGTGATCTTGAAGCCGTGGCTCACCATCCAGTGCAAAAGCACATGGTGAACAACGATATTCTCCTTAGGGTCCAAATCAGCTATCAGTTTCTGTTTAGAGGGGGTCCAATGCATCCCCATATCCTCAACCAATGAACGATTGTAGGGGCTCAGCGAGTCCCTGGTCACTGGTCGATTGATACAGGGAAAAACAAAATCTTTGAGTGAGTCGGGAAGCGCCAGTGGAATGTGACCGTCAATTTCAAAGAACCATCCTTGCGGCCCCTTGTCCTCGACGGTGTTAATGTCGGGGAACTCACAAGGATTCTCAAGCCATTGATAGTTCCCACACGGCAAAGAGTAGTGGGACATTGCCGAGGGTTATAACGATTTCATGTCCAAGAACACTGCATTTGACTTTACACCGGTGCTATGTCCGCTCGGATCGGTTGATAAGACGCGGTCCCCATGAAAAACATACCCTCCCCGCATTGAACGCTCTACAAAAAGGTGTTGATCTACATCGGTGATTAGGCCTATTTCCTCCCTGCTAATTTTTAAAATTAAATCCATTACTAAATGGGGTGTAGAAAAATAATATCCTATATCTAACCCGAACTCTGAATAGATCTGGTCACTGGCCAAGTACAGTCTACAATAATCCCACCCATTTTTACAATCCCCCTTCAACCACACCTTCTTGGCAAACTCATAATCCTCGACTGTGCATTCACTGTTGGCCAGTAAATTGTGAAAAGCTTCCATTGGAGGTAGTTTCACCTCGCTTAAGTGAGCGCCAGAACAGTAATAATCATATGCATATACACCTTTGCTGGTTAATAGGTCATACATTTCACTGTCTTGAAAGTGCTGTTTCAGCAATGGAAATCTATCAAACTTGTCGCTTTTCTGCAATTTAATCAATTGACCCAATGACTTGGGAAAAAAACCAAAGTAATCTAAAAGCCTAATATTATTCAAACATGTATTCCCATTATCTACTACTTGCCATTTAAGCTTAAGACGCAACAACATCTAGGTTAAATTGTGGCAAATATTGTACGTAAACGAATCATTTTCCCATGGACTATCTACTCCCCCTCCCTCCCTGTGCATACGTGCCAGTGCCGGTAAAATAAATTTTAAGTCATAATTAGAGTTATGAATAAAAACTGGGATAAAAAACTGCTGGTTAACAGTCAAGTTACACGATTGATGGACTCCCCCCCCCGAATTACTACCACCCGATGATATTTCCGGCCACATATGATCGTAGTCTCTGACTTTCCCCCTCCCCCCTTTTTGCCGTTAGTCCCCGTATCCTCCTCTACAAACTCTCCCGTGCAAACCCCACCGATTTTTGATTTTTAATAGCGAGACGATCCTCTTCAGACAATACCATTGGATAATGGGTATTTCTCAAACGAGAAATAGCACCATTAGCTGTGCTAATCAGTTTAGTCAGTGACTTGACCATTCACTCATTCTCATATAATGTCTCAACTATTTCTAACAACCGCAGGGTGGTAGAATTGTCTCTTTGCGCAGGAGCATAGGACACTGCAACGGCCTGGTGTTCTTTGATACGGTTTGGATATCGTGGGTCATTCACCTCCACCAGCTTAGCCTTACAGTCCAAAGATATTTTGTTGCATTGGAGAAGAGTGTTTTGGCAATTTTTAAATCGTAGAATGGCCCTATACCCTGAAACCATTTCCACTGTCTGATATCCATGCTTTCTACAATGCTTCATGTGACACCGTAGTTTTATATAACTACGGACTCTAGATAGGTATCTTGGACCGTAGAACCATACCCCCCGCCCCGTTTTAACCGCCCCCACACCTCTACTAAAGTCATTGAGAGGAGTAAAATTAACGATTGCGGTCGGTTCATTAGGTGGCTTGTATAGCAACCAAACCCAGATTTTAACCAATTCAACTAACGGGCTCCGTACGGGGAAATCAAACCCCTTCTTCTTTGAGGGAACTCCATCTTTAAATTCAGTTTCATACTGTACCACAGTAACGCCGATCTACCAGTGAGCACTAGCCCGTTCAAAAATGTCAATGGATTTTAGCGTTACTGGATATTTTCCCTCTAAGGAAGAAAAATCTACAATGGGGAAAGGGGGCCCATCCTTCCCATGTACAGCCCAGTGATCTAAATTCTTCTTGGTTGCGTCACGTGCTAGAGCCTCGTATGCTGACATGAGGAAATTATACTTGAAACACTTTTGACCTGTTTAAAAACGAATCCGCTGGACACCTTGACATCCTTTTAGATCCGGATTATATTTTAAGACTATGCTCGCGCCCCTATGCCGTCCTCTTAACATAAAATCTTTCTTAATTTTATATATATTTAAACTTAAATTTTCAACGAACAAACCTACTGAGCCGCTTCCATTTCATTATAGTTCTCAAGATGCGCAATAATTTGATCTACCCAATCCATGAAAGCACCCTCAAAATTTTCTAAATTTGGATAAATTACGCGCATCTCGGAATGTATAAAATGATAATAAACCTCGCTTTTCCCCTCGTTCAAATAAAAAACCTTTAAAACAATAGAAACCTTAATTGAATTCCTACCCCCCCACAATTGAATTTGGTTCTCCAGTAGTGCACGAATTTTATCTACATAGACATGCACAATCTCTACAGGATCAAAAACAAAATTTCCCCCCATAAGTGTATTGAAAGGATCCCCAAACGTTGCAGTGAAAACAACTATATTCTTTAAAATTGTATTGGATAATTGAAAATCGGGGAAAGATGTACCCCCTCCCCCCAGTTGTTCAACAATATTCGGACTCTGTTCCACTTCAGTTGCTTGAAGTGGACTCGTTAGGGTATCGGAGGCTGGAGGAGGAGGGTTCCCTGTGAAATCATCTAAAAGCTGTAAAGTGTTTGGGCTCAAGTCTACCAGCTCAACTGTGCTAGGTTCTACATTAAAAAAATCATTTAAAAACTCATCAATATTAAAAGGTACTTCAATAGAGTTGTCCCATGTTTCGTTGTCTTGAAACTCCACTGGTGGTGTTAGAATTGGTTCCTCCTCTTCTTCACTGGACGGTGAATATGGGACCAATGCACCAACCTATAAATGAAAAAATAGCTTATTTTCAATTTATCCCTACTGTTAAAATTATTATTGCTTAAAAGCATTTAGTTAATTCAACTTAAGATAATCAAAGATATGACATAGAAGTTTTTTTTTTTTTGTTTTTTTCGCGGCGCATACCTGCGACGCATCCCTGCGGCGCATCCCTGCGGTACATCCTGCGGCACTTTCCTGTCCCCGCGGTGCATCCTTGCGGTGCTTCTCGGGGCCCGCGGCGCTTCATGCAGCTCTTCCCAGCCCCCCTTTACATAATGCCCATCAAACGTTGAAATATTTCTATTTCTCGCGCGAGTAATCCAGGATTGAACCGTTAACTCGCTTTCCCCCTCACTAAAATAGAAATATTCAGTGTAAATTAGAACGCCAATATGTGACAAAGGAATAATCTCTCTTAAAACTATGTGAATGGAAATTAAAAGTTCTAGTGCGCTTTTTAAGCGACCAAAAAGATTCGAGGGCAACTAACCCCCCCTTTTCAGCAATGTCATAAATAGCAATTATTATTTTTGGTGGTATAACTTGTTTCGCTCTTACAAAGAATTCCAATTTCCTAATTTTGCAAACAATTCACAGCTAATTTTCTTGGCCAGACAATAGAGCTATTTTAAAAGCATTGAAAAGCCTAGCCTTGGTGGTCTAACCGTCGCTAATGATAGAACAGGACAAGGGGATGAAACAGATCTAGTTATATGCTTGTGTGGAGCTTTAAGCCAAAGATTAAAGCAAGATAGTATTCAATTGTGAACGGAATAGCATTTTGAGTTTCAATGGTATCTAAAGTATATGTGAAGCGATAGCAACAGAAAAAAGAGCGGTTTCTTAGCAAAAAATTACATTTAGATATGTAATAGGGGTTAATATCTCGCTGCGATAAGTTTATATTGGGATTGAAAAAGAAAAAACATTGGAAGAAATAGATAGGTAGGAAAAAAATGCTTACATTTGCATAATCCGTCTGGGCTTGGGTGCCCGAACGTCCAGGTAATGTGTGTTGGAGGGTATCCTCCTGACCTATCGTCGATGGAGCAGCTATTAGAGGACCAAGGAGAGCGGATGTGCAAGCGATGTCATTAATTTCTTGTGTAGCTGGGCCAGCAATATCATATGGCTGTGCAGTCGGGACCGTTTCTGAGACCCTTGAAAAAGCTTGCGTAGGTGGGGCTTCGGCATTATAGCTATTCGCCCACTCTCTCTTTGGTTTTCTGACAGGTTGCATTGGGTCAAGTAGCGTGGAGCTAGAGGGTTTTGGCCAGCGATCATATTGCAGGACAGTAGCCCTCGCAGGGGGCGCATTATTAGCCCTTGCTTTCTTAGCGGGTGGCGGTGACAAGCATTCTTCGCTATTTGCGCCAGCCATAGGTCTCTTCGATGTAGGGTCCGCAAATTCTTCATAATTTGCCTTAAAGAAGAGAAAAAAAATCAAATCAAAATAATTTCCCCCTTTATTTTAAAGAAAGAAAGTTATTAACGACAATTTTGTTTAGAAAAGCATTTATCGCAAAGAAGTAAAGCAAAAAAAACCCATATTCTCTCCCCCCTAAATTTAGGAAAATTAACCCACCCTATGTCTACCCTCTCATTGAGTTAATCATGCGTTTTATCCAATCGAAAGGCATATCTTAGTACCTTTTATTCAAATGTTATAGCTAAAATCACTAAATGACGAATAAGCAATTAAGGTAAGAAACAATTATCTTTTATATTTTGTCACTATTAAAAGTGTTAACCCCCTCCCCCAACAAAAATCCTTGATTAACATCCGGGAATATAAAAGAAACTTTATTGAAAGCTTGAAAAAATTAAAAAAATTTCTAGAGACGCATCGCATATATTTACACATTAGTTTTCTTGTCAATGGGTGTACATGGCTACACACCAAATCCCCCCTTACTTTTAATGCGAAGAAATAGTTTGTTTTTACTTTACAACGAAGCTGTTAGAATTGAAGGCAATGCCTTCCCCCTTTACATAATTTACTTACAACGAATCTGTTAGAAGCGATGTATTGCCCCCTCCCCCTTTTACATAATGTTCTAAATATATTGTTAGCAATTATTTTGTTTAGAATTCATTTCTCTACTTCTATACAGGTTGCATAGGCGTAGCTTAATTATTGCCTAAAATCGTTTTAATTTGACAACCAAAATAAACCCTTTGGCTAGACCTATACCGTGAACACACCGGAAAAGGGTGACAAAGTAATTATATGCTTGTGCGGAGAGCTTATGTCAAAACATAGTGGGTTAATAGCGATGGATGTCTCAGAGAAAAAATAAATTTGAGAAAAGGTATTTCTTTTTGCGATGGTTAGGTTTCGAGGGTAAAAGAATATATTTTCGTTTTCATTGCTAAGTGATGTTTGTATTAGAGTGGGGGGGGGGATTTAGCTGGAAATATAGAGGGAAGGAATTTATCGAAATGGTATTTGCGAGAATTTGGGATTGTAAGACAATGGGGGAGGGGGGGATATTGTTAGACCCGAATTCGAAAATAACTTGTTTCTCTACTTCCATACAGGTTGTGTAGGCCTAGCTTAATTATTGCATCATTGTGTTTTAATTTGACGGAAGAATAGTTCCATTGACCGCGTTTGTAAACCAGAAAGGGTGATAGCTAATTATAGGCCTCACATTGGAGTCTTGTGTCAAAATAGAGCGGCATTTTCATTAAAAATTGACAGAAGTCAGTGATCGCTTTAGCTGGAAATATAGAAGGAAGGAATTTAACGAAAGGATATTTCTTTTTGCGAGAATTTGGGATTGTAAGACAATTGGGGAGGGGGGGGGGGGTATTGTTAGACCCTAATTCGAAAATAACTTGTTTCTCTACTTCCATACAGGTTGTGTAGGCCTAGCTTAATTATTGCATCATTGTGTTTTAATTTGACGGAAGAATAGTTGACCGCGTTTGTAAACCGGAAAGGGTGATAGCTAATTATAGGCCTCACATTGGAGTCTTGTGTCAAAACAGAGTGGCATTTTCATTAAAAATTGACAGAAGTCAGTGATCGCTTTAGCTGGAAATATAGAAGGAAGGAATTTAACGAAATGGTATTTCTTTTTGCGAGAATTTGATTGTAAAACAATGGTGGGGGGGAGGGCTACCTGAATATTCTGGAGGGTGACCAAGGAAAATTCGTTTGAAAATAAAAATGCACTTACATTGCTAATTGCGGCTGCCAAGGCTTCAAGCTCATCAATTATGTTAATTGTTCTTTCCATTGTCTCACAATACTTTCTGATAATTGAATCACATTGCATGCCCGTTATATACGAAATCTCAAGGTCAAATTGTTATGTAAACAAAGCCCTCTGAGTGGCTGAGAAGGAAACATGTGATCTAACTGTTTCCGGGAAACTCATAACATCTGGCTCGAATAACAACAACAAATACTATTTCTGGATCATAACATCTGCCTCGAACAACAACAGGAAGGAAGTGTCATTAACTTTGCCTCGAACGACAACAACATTGACCCCATTAACCACGTGTTCTCCCAAATGACTCTGCCCAAAACAACAACAACAACATTGACCCCATTAACCACGTGTTCTCCCTAATGACTCTGCACAAGCCAACAACAACAACATCGACCTTGGAAATTTAGGTCATTGACCCCACTAACCACGTGTTCTCCCTAATGACTCTATGCCCATATTTGGTGTACTCGTCGGAGTTATAGGGTCACCTCTACTTCCCAGTGTTAGTCAAAAATCTGCTAGCTGATGTCATTGTAGCCCTTTCCATGAACACCAAAACCCCTCAGTAGTTTCTTCTAAGACTCTTTAAAACATTATAATACCTGAAACGTAAAGACGAACATATTAAATTATAATTTTTGCTCGTTAAATTTATGATTCGTAGTAGGGTCGGCTATGGACCCGAAGAGTCCATGTATGGTCATTACACCTTTAGTTGGTAGTTGGTCTCAATACTTGCGAAGGATCCCTTTGGAAGCCGATGTACGATAATTAAATTTATAACTGATAGTATGGTTTTAATACATCTGAAGGATAGAATGTCTTATCTATGATCATTACGTACTAGTTAGGTCCTTCAAGCTCTGAACACTCACTCTGAACTATTCTCGTTAGAAAGGACAAAGTGTTTTAATGAGCTAATAAGGCCTTATTATTTTCTAGGTTTAAATAGCTACACCAATCCCAATAGTCTACGTATGAGGCCCGTGTAAAGTGAACTTTAAATGAGGTTTGAGTTTAGGGGTGACCCCTACTAGTAAATTTTCTCACAACATTGATTTAGAAAGTTTCGGGAGGTTTTTTCGGCCTCGATGTCGAATTTTCTTTTACAATCTATTACTGCAAGTGCTACCTAGTGAGGTGAAGAGGATGTTGGAAGAATAGGCACACTCCTCTCACAGTGATATGGGGGATCCTGAACAAAGTGATGCCAGCTCACCCTCTGTTTTACCTGAATTTAATTTAGCAGATACCGCTTTGTTCCATATATATATTTATAGAGCAGAGTTTGGGTATCTCTTCAGCGCCCTTACAATTAGTAGTATCCATACGGACTCCGTGGACATTGCCAACTCATATGTCTGCAAGATTTAAGCATTCTTGGAAAAAAGCATTCGGGAGGTGGGAGGTAGGGATAGCGTGAAAGCATCCATTGTACTAAAAATATTTTTTTAGTGAAAATACGGATGATGTGTACTCGCAGTACCCACAAACTGAAACGTGGACACTTCACCCAGACTTGCAAAAATTTGTGGGTGTTATTTAGGAGTGGGTGGGAATCATTTTTAATAGGGTGGATAGTCGCAATGAAAATTTGAGTGGGTCAGTGAATTTGCTTATTGAAAATTTAGATATCAATGTTACAAAGTTTAAAAAGGAATTTGTCTAAGGGGGTGGTAGGAATGAGTTGAAAAATATAATAATATAATGCCAATTTGAGGGCTTTTAGAGGTGTACAACATTTTTTTTCGATACGAGCTTAAAGGGCTTTAAGTATTTTGTCCTCATCACTTGGTATAAACCCCGGACTTATGATGTTAGTAAGACACATTTGGATGATTTCGCAGTTAATGGAAGTGGTAAATAGGGGCAGTTTTCCTAAAACAATTTTAATTTTTTAAGGGTTTAATACCCTATAACACTAAAAGGGATAGACATTTTGAGATGGTTAAAAAACATTTAAAGATTTTGGCTTTAGGTTTTATTTAAAGATTAAGAGTACGATACAGAATAGGAAGAGCGGAAACTTAAAGTTAAAAAGGGGAATTCATATTCAGTAACGGCTTCATCCATTGAATCGTTGAAAAACTGGGTATGGCTTCGCTCTTTCAGAGTTACTAGGTGACATTAGGCATCAAAACCAAACTCTAGGACGTGTTCCATCCATTAAACTTGAATTTTGTTGAAGAACATGAAGCTCTTGCGGTATCTTTTCTTCACGGACAAAGAATCTTGAGTAATACCGTGAAATTGGTAGAGGTATTTAAGACATTGGGTGGGTTGGATTGTGTAGGATCATCTATGGTGGCACTATAAAAATCCGTTTTTTAGGTTCCTAGAGACTTTTCCATTAGTTAACTCATTCAAGTATAAAAAGGAGACGATTTTAAAAGTTTTCCCCTCATCAAACAGCATTTTCCAGATTATGAAATGTAGAATTTTTTAACCTGTTAGGCCATATACTCGTATGAGTATTACAAGTCCATCTCGAGGCTACGTGAGAACCGAGGTACGAGGCTGGTAGCTCAAGGCTAGGAGTGAACCATTAAAGCGTTTCACGATTCACTCCACAATGGTAAATGCACCACTGCCGATTAGGAATTTGCTAAGAAAGTTTGAGCCAAGGGTGGGTGTAAAAAGGGGAGGACTATTGTAAAATATACCTCGCAGGTGATGTATTGACGTTGTTCGATATTTTCAATAAGAAAATGGATAAAATTTACAAGGAATTTGGGCTCGATTTGGGTAATTATTTTTAAACTCCTTATCTGGTCCTGAATTTAGTCCTTAAATCAGTGATGAAAATATAGGTCTGATCAAACAGTTCGTGGTAACGAACTGTAAGTAAGGAGCGACCCGGCTCAATGGTAACCGAAACTCTAGAAAACGTATTTTTGATACCAATAGATATATCAAAAGAATCAGATTTCAATGCTGATTTCAAATATATAATATCAAGTTTATATTCATATATTCAAGTTTATATTCAAATATATTCATCAAGTTTAGTGCTACCCATCAAAAGTTACGAGCCTGAAAAAACTTGGCTGATTTTCAAAAAAAGGGGGAAATACCCTCTAAAAGTTATAGAACCTTAATGAAAATCACACAATCATATTAAGAGTATCAGAGAACCCTACTGAGAGTTGTGAAGCACCTATCTACAAAAACGTGGAACTTCACGTTTCTTGCCAGAAGAAACATCACGGATGCGTGTTTATTTGTTTTTTTTCCAAGGGGCGATCGTATTGACACAGTGGTCCTAGAATATCGTGGGAGGGCTCTTTGGAACGTGAATTAAAAGTTCTAGTTCCCTTTATAAGTGACCATAAAAAATGGAGGGCAACTAGGCCCCCTCCCACGCTTATTTTTTTCCCAAAGTCACCCGATCAAAATTTTGAGATAGCCATTTTGTTCAGCATGGTCAAAAATATGATAAATATGTCTTTTAGGATGACTTAATCCCCCGAAGTACCCAGAGGGAGGGCTAAAAGTTATGAACTTTACCCAATGTTAACATATTGTATTTGTTATTCGGAAGTATACAGAAGTTTTCCGGAGGTTTTTTTCAGGTAGTGGGAGGGAAGGGGGGGTCGGGGGTTATGTTGGAGGATCTGTTCATGAAGGAAGTTTTCATGGGGGAAGGGAAATTGCCATGAAGGGGGCGCCGGACTTGCCAGCATTATTTATTGGTTATTGGGAAGTATACAACAATTTTCAGGAAGGATTTTTTCTGGAGGGGGGGCTAGAGGAGGGGGTTACTCTGGAGAATATTTCCATAGAGGATGTTTCTTTGGGGCAAGAGACATGTCTCTGAAGGGGGCGCCGGATTTCCAAGCATTATTTAAAAAACGATCAGAAATTAAATAAAAAAACAAGTTTTTTCAACTGAAATGTAAGAAGGAATATTAGAACTTAAAACGAACAGAAATTATAACGTATGTGAGGGGGTTCTCCCCAAGTCAAGACCTCGCTCTTTACGCTACAGTTTTTTTAGTGCTTTCAAAAGAGCTATCTATTATAATTAAACGGCCTTTTTGATTCAGGTGTTCGTTAATAAGAAATTTTTTTTAATTTTAACTTAAAAAGCGTCTTATTGACTAAGGGTAGAACCCCCTCATATACGTAATAGCATATACGTAATAAAAAAAACAATAAAAAAACAAGCGATACGGCTCAATAGTAATCGAAACTTTTAAAAACGGAATTTTGATGTCAATAAATGTATCAAAAGAATGTGTTTATAATGCTGATTCTAAATATATAACTTTTATTAAGTTTAGTATTACTCATCAAAGGCTACGAGCCTGAGAAAATTTACTCGATTTTTTAAAGAGGGGGGAAACATCCCCTACAAGTGAAAGAATTTTAATGAAAATCACACCGTCAGATTCAGCGTATCAGAAAACCCTATTACATAGGTTTCAAGCTCATATCTGCAAAAATCTGCAACTTTGTATTTTTTGCCAGAAGAAAAATATACGAATATAGAAGTTAGTTACGTAAGTTAGTTTGTAAAGACATCCATTTAGCAAAAGAAAAGTAAAATTTTTATGCAAATAAAAGCTGCATTAACAAAAAAACGATCAGAAATTAAGTAAAAAAAACAAGTTTTTTAAACTGAAAGTAAGGAGCGACATTAAAACTTAAAACGAACAGAAATTATTCCGTATATGAAAGGGGCTGTCCCCTCCTCAACGCCTCGCTCTTTACGCTAAAGTTTGACTCTGTCTCACAACTTTATTTTTTAAAACAATAAAAAAATTTAGCGTAAAGAGCGAGGCATTAGTAGAAAGGCCTTATTGACTCCGACGATTCACCCCTGCTGCCACCTACAACTTTGTTTAACATCAAATATGGGCATACCCTCCCTAGGGAGAACACGTGGTTAATGGGGTTAATGACCTCTTTTTTCCAAGGTTGATGTTGTTGTTGTTGTAAGTGCACGCTCTCAGCGAATGTCAAGGTCGATGTTGTACAAACATCACTATACAATCTTCATACTCGATAGAAAACATGAAATGTGTTCTTTTTACCCTCAAAACCTAACCCCATCCCCCATTGTTTTACAATCAAATTCTCGCAAATAGAAATAATTTTCTTTCGTTAAATTTAGCCTTTCTCTAATGTGATTTAAAGTGTCTACTGACTTCTGTCAATTTTTAAAGAAAATGCCGCTCTGTTTTGACACAAGGCTCCAGCGCGAGGTTAAAATTAGCTATCACCCTTTTCCGGTTTTGTTTACGAACGCGGTGGCCAAGTCAAAGGAACTGTTCTTCCGTCAAAATTAAAACACTTTTAGGCAATTGCAATAATTAAGCACATACGCGATGCTCTATTTTGGAGAAGTGAAACGGATTATTTTCAAATTAAGGTCTAACAACATATTTAGGACATTATGTAAAAGTGGGAGAGAGGGGTGGGGGCAATGCCTCACTTCTAACAGCTTCGTTGTAGGTAAATTATGTAAAAGGGAGAGGGAGGGGGCAATGCCTCAATTCTATCGCCATCATTGTAAAATGAAGACAAACTGTGCAAGGCTAGAAAGAAAAATCTTTAGGAGTTGCATGAAGCTTATATTATGTGTAAATTGAATAGCATTTTAACCTATGTTTGCAAAATTTAGGCCTATAGGCCGCTGGGTTAACAATCATTTATCTAATTTAAAGCCTATAGACTGGAACATTTAATATTTTTACAAGTTGTCTAATAAAAACGTTTGATTTCTAAGCCTAATATATTTCTCGCGAAATTTTTACTTTTTGCTTTGCTGAAAAAGGGTGGAGGAGGGGGTTCTTTGAGATAAATGCTTTTCTAGACAAAATTATATGGATGATGATACTAACTTTCTTTCTGTAAAAAGGGGGAAATTATTTTGATACTAATTTTTTCTCTTCTTTTTCAGGCCAATTGTGAAGAATTTGCCCCACATCCTAGTAAGAAAGCAAGAGAGGGTGAGGCAGCCCCTGTAAGAGCATCAGTTATACAATATGGTCGTCGGCCAAAGCCCCCCAGCTCCACGCTGCCTGACCCAATGCAGCCTCTCAGAAAACCAAAAAGAGAGTGGATGGCTGCTTTCAATGCCGCAGCACTGCCTATACAAGATTGTGAGCTTGCCTCTCATCATGCTTTTTCAAGGGTATCAGGAGCTGCGCTTGCTGCACAGCCCTGTGGCATTGCTAGCCCAGCTACACAAGATCATGAGGTCCCACTCGCGCTACCTGGGCCATCTGGCACCCAAGTACAGTCAGGATTTGCAAATGTGAGCATTTTTTCCTACCTATCTTATAGAAATATAAATCTATTTCTTCCAATGTTTTTTCCTTTCACTATTTTTCAACACTGTGCAAACTTGTATCTCATTGGGATATTAAAATATTAACCCCTCTCCCCCAACCATTGTTTTCTCTTCTCCCCCCTCCCGCGGAGATATCTACATATACTGTATTTTTTTCTGCAAAGAAACCGCTCTTTTTTTTCTAATCTTTGCTATTTTCTCTGTTGCTATCGCTTCGATATCTCATAGGCGAATATTTTAGGTAATTTTCTAGTTTTTATTGCAATCTCTCACCACTATGAAACTCAAAATGCTATTTTTTCACAATTGAATATTATCTTGTTTTAATCTTTGGCTTAAAGCTCCGCACAAGCATATAAATAGATCTATTTCGCCACTTTTCGTGTCCTGTTCTATCATTAGCGGTTAGGCCGCCAAGTCTAGGATTTCAATGCTTTTACGTATTTCTGTGTATATTTCTGAAAATAGCGGAATTGTTTGCAAAATTAGCGTTACATATTTAGGAAATTGGAATTCTATGTAAGAGCAAAACAAGTTATATTCCCAAAAATAATATTTGCTATTTATGACATTGCTGAAAATGGGGGAGGGGGGGCATAGTTGCCCTTGAATCTTTTTGGTCACTTAAAAAGTGCAGTCAATTACTGCTAATGCTCACCGCCTTTGAAACCCTGTGAATGCTATTCTGTTCACAATTGAATATTCCATAGTTTTAAGAGAGAAGGCTGCAGAGATTATTCCCATTTATCTATCTGGCACATATCGGTGTTCTAATTTGCACTGAATATTTTTAAAATAGCTTTCAATCTTACAACTTGCCGCCATGATTTTAGCGAGGGGAAACATTCTGACAATGTCTGAGTTAACGGATCCCGGCATTTAATTGTATATTTTCCTAGCTGTTGAAGTTCAGTCTTGGAATTCGGAACATATGCGCGGCTTACAAATAATCTAGGCTCATTTGGAGTCCTAGACAACCTGTACGGGAAGTAGGCAAAACGACTTATGCCGCCTAACAATACGGTTTTTTTAGGACATTATGTAAACGGTTGGGAGCCACCACGGCTCCCGGGAAGTGCTGGTGGGCCCCGGGAAGCACCGATGGGCCCGAGACCATGGCTCCCGGGAAGCGCTGCGGGAAAGCGCCACGATGGCTGGCTCAGAGGGGGGGGGCATTAAATATTGGAAATTGGGAACGGGGGTTGTTTGAGCAAAATCAAAATTATGTTCTATGAAAAACATTTTAGATTTTCGTTAAGCAGAATATCGATACAGTAAACCAAATGCTATTAAGTGTGTTTTAAGCAATAATTATTCCGATTTTAAAAGCAGTAGGGATGATTTGAATACTTTGAAAATAAGCTATTTTTTCATTTATAGATTGGAGTATTTGTCCTTTATTCATTATCCCCATCGTCATCAGCTGGAGGAGAGGAGCTCTCCAACAACAATTCAAAATGGGACGGTATCATTAACAATATTCCAGATAATATTGATGAGTTTATAGATGATTTTTTAAATGTAGATTATAGCGCAGTTGGGCAGGGGGACTTGAGCCAAAATACACTACAGCTTTTAGAGGATTTTACAAACGAATTAACTGGGAACCCTCCTCCTCTATCCCCCACTGATTACCTACTTCCACTTCAAACAACTGAAGTGGAGCATAGCCCAAATATTGTTGACCAACTTGGGGGAGAGGGAGGGGATAATATACACGAGAGGGAGGGGGGTACAACTTTCTCCAATTTTCAATTGTTCAACACAATTTTAAATGCAATAGTTGTTTACACTGCGACTTTTGGGGATCCTTTTAATTCACTAATGGAGTGAAAATTTGTTTTTGACCCCGTAGAAATTGTGCATGCCTATGTAGATAAAATTCGTGCGCTACTGGAGAACCAAATTCAATTGTGGGGGAGGGATTCAATTAAGGTTTCTATTGTTTTAAAGGTATTCTATTTAAATGAGGGGAAAAGCGAAGTTTATCACCATTATGTACATTCCGGGATGCGTTTGATTTATTTGAATTTAGAAAATTTTGAGGGTGCTTTCATGGATTGGGTAGGTAAAATTACAGCGCATCTTGAGAAATTTAACGAAACCGGTAGTGGGTGTGTACTTCTTTTTGTTGAAAATTTAAGTGTAAATATCTGTAAATTTAAGAAAGATTTTATTTTAAGAGGGGGGGAAGGTGGGGGGTATTAAAGGGATACAGTTTTAAATTATAATCCAGATCTAGCAGGTTGTCAAGGTGGCCAGCGGATTCGTGTTGAAACAGGTCAAAAGTCTTTCAAGTATGCTTTCCTCATATCAGCATTTCAGCCTCTAGCAGACGACGCTACCAAGACGAATTTAGATCACTGGGCTGTACATGGGAAGGAAGGGTCCAATTTCCCCATTGTAGATTTCTCGTGGTTAGAAGGAAAATACCCAGTAACGCTACGATTCATTGATATTTTTGAAAGGGCTAATGCCCACTTAAATATCGGAGTTACTGTGGTTCAGTATGAAACTGAATTTGAATATTGGGTTCGTTTAAGAAAGAAGGGGGTGGTCTTCCCTGTAAGGGGCCCGTCAATTGATTTGGTCAGACACTGGGTTTAGTTGTTGTATACACCCCCATCTAGTGAACCGAATGCAATTGGCCATTTTAATCCTATTACAGACATCAGTAGAGTTCTGGGGGAGGGTAAGCATAGGGGGCAATGTTTCTACTGTCCGACATGCCTCTCTCGATTCCGTAGTGATATAAAACTACGGGATCACATGAGGCATTGTAGCCGACATGGCGACCAGACAGTGGAAGCGGTTTTTGGGGATAGGTCAATTTTTCGTTTCAAAATTTTCCAAAATACCCTTCTCCAGTGCAACAAAATATCTTTGGACTGTGAAGCTAAGCTGGTGGAGGTGAATGATCTCCAATTTCCAAACCTAGTCAAAGAACACCGGGCTATTGCAGTGTCCTATGTTCACGCGCAAAGAGACAGTTCTAACACCATGCAGTTGTTAGAAATAGTAGAAACATTGGATGAGGACGAGTGCATGGTCAAGGCACTGACTAAACTAATTGGCACGGCTAAAGTGCCTCCGCCGCATCGGCGGGATCACTTACCTTGATAGAATCTCAAATTTCGAACTTTTCGAGCGCCTTAAAGTACAACAAACAATTCTCATGAAGATCCAGCTCCAGCAACTTCGATGGCTCGGTCACGTACAATGGATGAGTCGATCCCGTCTCCCAAAAATCACCTTCGAAGGCCAAATTCACGGTTTTCGTCCTTGTGGTCGTCCCCCAAAAGGGTGGAAGGAAAACTTTGCACCTCACCGCCTCTCGGACCTTCTTCGCCTAGCAAAAGACCGTGAAGCATACAGAAGGCACATCCACGCCGTTACGAAGAAAGAGGCCCCAAGACGACCTTCAAGGACGGATGGGACTTAACGAACTTAACGAGTATTCATTGGACACGTATGATTTACAGTTAGTAGTAGTCCGACTGTTGTCAACAGCAGCAACAGCAGCATGTATCAATTTAAAACACCCTTCAGATCGTTTCTGTGTGGTCCCTCATTGTCGGGGAAAACAACACTTTTAACTAAAATAATTCAAAATTGCAATAAAATGTTTTTGGAAAAGCCGAAAAAAATCTACTATTCCTATAGTATTTGGCAGGAGTCCTACGATAAAATAAAAGCTATTTCCAAAGCCATACCAATACAATTCATACGGGGAATTGATGTTTTCAATAGTATTGATTCGAACTCGTGGCTGATCATTGATGATTTGGCTGAATCCATTGAACAGTTCTCACAGGAAATGCTACAACTGTTCACTGTTCGCTCCCACCATGAACAGATTTCAGTTACTCTAGTTCTACACAATCTGTTTCATCAGAGCAAATGTATGCGAACCCTTGCTTTGAATTGCACTATCTATATTATCTATCGAGTTGTTCGTGATTCTAGCTCGCTAATAACTCTCAATAAATAGATATACCCCGGCGCCCCTAGATTTCTGCTGTCAGCGTACACTCAGGCGATTAACAAACCCTGTGGTTACATTTTGCTGGATCTTAATCAGAGCACGCCCGAGGATTTACGTGTAGTCACCGACATTTTCAACAATGAAATTACAGTATATCTTCTGGTGAACAGTAGAAGACTATTAGTTGCCGTTATGACACTGAAGAAACTACACGAACAACGGCATTTATTTTCCGTTTTAAGCACTTCAAAACCCTTGCTTAGGAAGGCTATACTCAAACATGGTGTTGACAATGATTTCATTAATCTAATATCTGAACTTTGTTTAAATTTAACTAAGGGCAATGTTCAACTGCCAGAAGTTGTTAGACAACAGACAAAGCAACATCGTTCCACAGTACGCGCCTTGACTTGTAAAAACAAGGGAAAAATTTAAAAAAAAAACGACTCCTTCAAGCGGGCGGTAGCTTTTTCACACTTTTACTGCCAATAATTGCTGGACTTGTAAACAGTTTTCTCTAGAGAATGGTAAAACCCTGTAAATTGACACCATTTGAACTTGTCCTCTTACCCGTCGAACATTTTGAAGACAATCTAAGCAAATTCATTAATGATGAGAATATTGCCGATGACTAAAAACTACTTTTACTTCAAGATGCATTGCGACGTGTGGATAAACATAAACCTTATCGTGAGAGACCCACTGTCGCCGCCGCCACCGATCCCTCTAAACAGGAAACATCTCAAGATTCTGCAGCACTGCAATCAAAGGAGAAGGAATTCAATTCAATTGTATCGAAAATTGGAAACCTATTGCCAGTGACCTATCGTGAACAAAGTAAAAGAGTATTATCATATCTCATGTTGGAAACTGATGAACATCAAGTTCAAGTCGACAGCACAGGGAAACGAATTATAATTCAGGGAAAAAGTTATAATCTAGTTGATTTAATTTGTGATATGGTATCTTAAAGAACTTTTATTCATTGATAATAATCAATACACCGTTTGAAGTGCATCAAACTTTCCCAAAGGTTTTATTGACAATAAGCAAATGCTAAAGAAACTAAGAGAATATAGTCCTCTTCCAACACCAGCACCAACACCATTTAAAAAGAAGAAGAAGATTCAATATTTGAAAATACTAGTAGCAGCAGCACCGCTGATTTTACAACACCTGTGGCTGCTAGTCAAAAGCGAAGACGAATTGATTCACCCTCCAGTGTGCAAAAGGGGAGTGGTCATTACACTGCATGTTTGCGTTCAAAATGGATGAAGTTCTGAAAGGTGTCTATGAAAATATTGGTGAAGCGGGAAGTTTAAGTTCTCCCAAAACGCTTTCTAAATCTTTCTCCGGCACAAAATTGAAAAAAGCAAAAGAGTATCTAGAGAATGAACCGAGTTACACACTGCATCGGAATCACAGGCTTCGCAGCAAACAATATCGACAAACTAAAGCCTTTTTCCCTCTGTATATAATGCAAACGGATCTTTTAACTTTAGACGCACTTCAACCGTGTCTCAATGCACCATACGAATATATTCTGGTGGCAATCAGTGTCTTTAGTTACTATGCCTATGCCATTCCTTTAAGATCAAAGAGTGGTTTTGAAGTTGCTCGAGCCATTTAAATTATTCTTGAACAGGATTCTTTTTGAAAAAATCAATCGGATTGTGATAGTGAATTTGGTAATCCCCATGTGCAAATGGTTCTATCAAAATATAATTAAAAGCTCTATCAGTGTCAAAATTAAATAAAGGTAGTCTTGGTGAATCATTGATGGAAATGATTCATCTATTAATTTCAACATATTGTAGCCTGAAAAATACACTTGATCTTATTTATGATTTAGATAAGATCATGCGGGTATGCAATCGTTGACCCCAGCGATCTCTCTCCACCTCAAGCCCTCGCGAATTTCACTACAGTCAAAATACATTTGGTGCTTTTCTAAGGCAGTATTCCAATGGTAAAAAAGAAAAAAATGTGAAGAAGAAATTCAATGTTGGTGATACTGTTCGAATTAATAGAACCACCAATATTTTTGAAAAGGGGAATTATTTATGGAGCACTGAACTTTTTAAAGTGTCCAAAATCCAGGACACCGAGCCCACGACATATCGACTGTGAGACACCAAAGATGATGAGATTCTCGGTTGTTTTTATGAATATGAACTGCAAAAAGTTAGAAACACTAGCGAAATGTATCTAATTGAAAAGATATTAAAGAGTCGTACTCGTAGGGGCAAGAAAGAGTTATTTGTTCTATGGATTGCATACAACTCACATTATGTTTCTTGGGTCAGTATTGAAGATATTGACAATGATCAATGGTTTCTACGTGACTTTTATTTCCAATGTTTCATATCCCCTCTAAGATGATCTGAATAGAACAAGTGATTTTTGGACGAAACTCTCCCCCACCATCAAATTCGACGACGGAAAGCAAGAAATGGCTCTTGTCGACTGCATTCTCAAAAATACCTATGACATCCAGAGAAAGGATCGTAAATATTAAATAAAAACTAGACCTTAGCATTGACCGCCACCAACATCCTCAAATGATCAAGAAAAAATTAAAAAAATCAATTGGATGGATTATCTATACATTGAATTACCCTACGAGGAGCTCACCTGTATGAACGATTTATGTGGTTCTATTAATAAAAGAATTTCCGCTCGTAAAAAATGAGCTTTTCATATCAACTATTCAAATGAGGAGGGCAATATCTACATTATTTTACATATTGACAGTTAAAAGGTTATTCTCAACGATAACCTAAAGGATGTTCTTGGCTTTAAGCGCAATATAATCAACGGTAAAAGTGCCGAAAACACTAATCTAGTTTTTGCTGACTACCCACCTGCCTTCTCCACGGACACTTGTATATTTCTCTATGCTTCATTTGTGGAAACATCTCGGGTTGGTAATTCAAATGTCCCCCTCCTACGAGTTCTTGAACAAAAAACCAATCAAGAACATATTTACCACTACAGTATAAAGCATTTTCAATATATTCCCGTAAACACTTCTTATTTGGAACTCTGTCAGTTAACACTAAGAACTGAATTGGGTGATCCCATAGCAATTTCAAAATGTTTGGCTGTAATTACATTCCATTTTCGTCCCATCGTTCAACAACAAGATGTGTAATAAAAAAGTGGTATTCACTTGTCCTGATATTGACTGCTATGTTAATACTCTTGGCCTAAGACAACAGGGCAATGGAACGGACTTTTACAAAGGTCACTCGTCAATGTCTGGCTACGGTCTTGGCAGTTGGTTTGCTAAGCTGTTTCGCTCTGCACTACCACTGGCTAGAAAAAATATTGTACCGGCTGTGACAGATTTTACACTCTCTACACTATACTATATGTGCTCTGGCAAGAATTTAAAAAAAAATACTTCAAAAAATTCTTAGGTCCAGTACGCGAACCCATGGCAAGAAATTAAAAAAAAATGGTAAAGGCTTAAAAACGTCAATACACAATGCATCACTCATCAGTCTCCACTCAGGTTGGAAACGAAAGACATCATCCCTCTTGCCAAAGAAAAGAATGAAAAAGCTGACACGTGCTGTAAACAGAAGAAGAAGTCCCAGGAAGAAAATTGTTAGATCGAAACTGGATTTCTTCTCCTAAGATGTCCTACCTGCCAAATAAGGAGTCTCAACCTTCAATCACCGCCTCATTGAATCTATTCAATGCTGAAAATGTTGATGTGAGTGTAAAACATGGATACTATGAACAATTTTATCCACAACAACCCCTCTCCGATAATATCCACTTTTAAATTTATTCCAATGAAGACTACTTTATGGATATGTCTTCAACATTTATAGATTTACAAATGAAAGTCCGGAAAACTGATAATACAATGCCACTTCGTGCTGATGAAATATCCTATGAAAATTGTATACTAGACAATCTATTTCGTCAAATTAGTGTGTACATCAATGACAAGGTGGTGAGCACTAGCAACAATCTCTCAAATTATACAAGCTATATGCAATGCATGCTGATGACACCCAAGTCATACAAGGAATTGAGAGGCACCTCCAATGGATATGAATATATTACTAATACTGATAGTACAGATGCACTTAAAAATGATACAACTAGTGAATTACATCTAGTTGGAAAAATATATTAAGAAAAATTTAATATACCCCAAGGTCTACCGCCCAATGTTAAAGTGTATATAAAATTGACGCTTGCATCCTCCTATTTCATATTGAGAAGACAACTTGCTGCCAATCCTGATGAAAGTCTCTCCCTCACCTCGGCAATACTTCATGTACGCAAACAGCAGGTCAGGAGTTCTGTTGCTTTGGCCGTGGAAACACAGAGAGCCAATTACAATAACATTATACTACTTTGCCCCCATACCATCACCAATCAACGTCATAATGCAATGACTTAATGCACCTTGGCCGATTCATCTTTTATCAATGGTGAAATTCCCTCGAAACTTGCATTGGCATTTGTAAAGAGCGCCAGTGCAATAGGATCATGGACTGAATGCCCACATAAATTCGAGATGTTTGGACTTTCATCTCTTGTGTGCAAAGTAAACGGCATCCCACCCTACAATCTATCTTTTGATAAATCCTGTAGAACATTGTATGAGTTGACCATGCAAACCCTAGATCATGATTCGCAACTATTTGAAAATGGTATAACCGAAGATATTTTGGCACTTAAAGCACATTGAAGTCTATTCACATGTGCTATATCCACTTTTGCAGCGAAACATAATTGATCCTCCATTTTAAATTTGCTCAAGGATATCACATATCTTGCATATACTTCATCCCATTCCAGACAAAGCTGTGATCCTCTCGTGATTTCCACCGCAATGTTAGTTGCTCTTGTATTATTACCTTAAACTCTACTATCAACTTCTAATAGTGTAAACATTCCACTCGCCATCAAAAATATATATCCAAATGAATAAAGTCAAACTCTTCTCACTGCTTTGATTGCTATACACAGACTAATAAAACTATAGCAAAAATCTTTTCCTCATATTCCCTCCGCCGCTAATATATAAGCAAGCCCTCTGATTGGCTGAGAAAGGATATGTATCCGACTCGCTGATTGGCTGAGAAGGAAACACGTGATCTAACGGTTTCCTATTTCTGGAAACTCATAACATTCGCCTCGAGCAAAACAACAACAACAACAAATACTGTCTCCTATTTCTGGACACCTTGACATTCGCTGAGAGCATGCACTTGCCCAAAACAACAACAAATACTGGTTCCTATTTCTGGACACCTTGACATTCGCTGAGAGCGTGCACTTACAACAACAACAACATCGACCTTGGAAATTTAGGTCATTGACACACTTTGATTACGCAATCAATTTCTCAGAAATCCATCTCCCCTAGGGACTCTATGCCCATATTAGGACCATAAACCACGTGGTCCTCGTGGGAGTTTTAAAAAAAAAGTGTCCGGATCGGGATTCGAAGGGGTATTGTCCTCGTGGGAGCTCATGAGGCCTTTCTACTGACGTTGAGGAGGGGACAGCCCCTTTCATATACGGAATAATTTCTGGTCGTTTTAAGTTTTAATGTAGCTCCTTACTTTCAGTTTAAAAAACTTGTTTTTTTTTATTTAATTACCAACATGGATCAGCACTTATTTTAATAGACATCCATGCGGGTAGGGTATGTTCTCTATAGAGATCGTATCCTGGAATGTGATTCGACTGGACAAAGCATCAGTAAGAAGTTGAATTTGGTCTATAAGAATTTTTCCAGGAATCTGAAACAAAATTTACTTTCCCAGGCACTGAAAATTGTGTTTGATTTCTAACTAGACAATAATTTTGCTTACCTCCTTTTGGATTCTCTGACTTGTATACGGAAAAGAACTTCATTCCCATTTTAGTCATTCTTTCATTTCGTTCATCCCATACCGGCTGTTTATACGAAGGTGACTTTGATGTTTATACAGATTAAATAAAAAAACAAGTTTTTTAAACTGAAAGTAAGGAGCGACTTTGAAACTTAAAATGAACAGAAATCATTCAGTATATGAAAGGGGCTGTCCCCTCCTCAACGCCTCACTCTTTATGGTAAAGTTTTTTATTGTTTTAAAAAATAAAGTTGTGAGACAGAGTTAAATTTTAGCGTAAAGAGCGAGGCGTTGAGGAGGGGACAGCCCCTTTCATATACGGAATAATTTCTGTTCGTTTTAAGTTTTAAGGTCGCTCCTTACTTTCAGATTTTTGCAGATATGAGCTTGAAACCTATGTTGTAGGGTTTTCTGATACGCTGAATCTGACAATGATTTTCATTAAAATTTTTCACTTTTAGGGGATGTTTCCCCCCTCTTTAAAAAATCAGGTAAGTTTTCTCAGGCTCGTAGCCATTGATGAGTAATACTAAACTTAACAAAATTTGTATATTTAGAATCAGCATTATAAGCCCATTCTTTTGATATATTTATTTACATCAAAGTTCCGTTTTTAAAAGTTTCGCTTACTATTGAGCCGTATCGCTTGTTTTTTTTTTATTGTTTTTTTTTATTAAGTTTATGTTATTACGTATATGATGGGGTTCTCCCCTTAGTCAATACCACGCTCTTTACGTTAAAAGTTAAAAAAAATTTTAATTCACTCACCCCTGAATCACAAAGGCCGTTTAATTAGAATAGATAGCTCTTTTGAAAGCACTAAACAAAACTGTAGCGTAAAGAGCGAGGTATTGACTTGGGGGAGAACCCCCTCATATACGTAATAGTTTCTGTTCATTTTAAGTTCTAATGTTGCTTCTTACTTTCAGTTGAAAAACTTGTTTTTTTTAATTTAATTTCTGATCGTTTTTTAAATAATGCTTGGAAATCCGTCGCCCCCTTCATAGAAATGTCCCTTACCCCAAAGAAACATCCTCCACGGAAAGATTATCCCAAGTAACCCCTCCTCAAGCCCCCTTCCCGCACCCCCCCCCCACAAAAAAAAATTCTTCCTGAAAATGTCTGTATACTTCCCAATAACCAATACAATATGCAAGCAATGGGCAAAGTTCATAACTTGCAGCCCTTCCCCTGGGAACTGTGGGGGATTAAGTCATCGTAAAACACATACTTATTAGATTTTAGACTATGCTAAAAAAAAATGGCTATCTCAAAATTTTAATTGGGTGACTTTAAGAAAAAAATGAGCGTAGGAGGGGGCCTAGTTGCCCTCCATTTTTTTGGTCACTTAAAAAGGGCACTAGAACTTTTAATTTCCGTTCCAATGAGCCTTCTTACGATATTTTAGGACCACTGGGTCAATACGATTACCCCTGGGGAAAAAAAAACAAAAAAACAAACAAACAAATAAACACGCACCCGTGATCTTTCTTCTGGCAAAAAATGCAAAATTCCACATTTTTGTAGATAGGAGCTTGAAACCTCTACAGTAGGGTTCTCTTATACGCTGAATATGATGGTGTGAATTTCATTAAGGTTTTATAATTTTTAGGGGGTCTTTCCTCCTTTTTTTCTAAAATCAGCTAGATTTTCTCAGGCGCGTAACTTTTGATGGGTAAGACTAAACTTGATGAAACTTATATATTTGAAATCAAAATTAAAATCTTATTCTTTTGATGTATCTATTGGTACCGAAATTCCGGTTTTTAGAGTTTCGGTTACCATTGAGCCGGGTCGCTCCTTACTTACAGTTCGTTACCACCAACTATTTGATAGGCTAGGGAAAAAGTAGAATAATATTTAGATCCCGGATACATGCCGCCAGATAGACCGAACTCCGCCAACGAGAGGCCTGGTTGACCACCCCACCAAAGTATCGCGAACGTGTCGGTGCTCCACAGATGCACCTTGGCCGGCAGAGGCGGTTGACTGACTTTGAATTAATTTTGCGACAATTCTTTATTGCGTCAACCGCAAAATCGGAGCTTTTCTGTCTCGTGTGGTTTAGTATTTCGATTTTCCTGGTTAGAAATCAAGCAGGGCCTCCACTGTCCCCGAATTTTCGGGAATTTCCCTGAAAATCTATGCGTCACTCCAAAATAAAATTTGGTTCTCCGAATCCTCAAAAATCACCCAATCACGGTGCCTTCCTCAGAAATTTTTCACTAGTGACTTTCCCTGCCAAATATTACTTTGCATACCATAATTCTTCACTACTCATTTGTTTGTTAATTTTCTCGTCTTTTGTTATTTAGCATAAAAACCAGACAGATACCCCCCCCCCCAAAAAAAAAAAACAGCAACAAAACCTTCTATTGAGACAAAATTCAACTAAAAACTAAGCTATGTACAACGTTGTGGAATTAAAGATTGAAAAGGAAGTTACCCCAAAAATATGATTCATAAAAACATCGTAAATTATTGCCTATAGGGGGGTTAGGGGGTTATCACTTTTAAATGATAATTGCTCATTTTTTTTAATTGAAAGCAGGGATGCCAAAAAAATAATTATTTTATTTCTAATTTAAAGTGGAGACGGAAGAAAATAATGTCAAATTCTATGTGAAGCCATTGAAATATTTTGATAGACCCCGGGCCTCGTATTGGGACTCGTTCATTGTCATTGTTAAGTTTTTGTCCAAAGGAAGGGATCATATCTGCCGTAGTTGGTTTGAGGGTGGATTCTAGGGAAATCGTGTTGATAACGAATATTGGGGTGCATAAGTTTGCACGCGTGTAGAATAGGTAATTTTTGCCTATAAAGTCAAATTTGGCCTGTAAAGACGTCATACCGCTCTTGATTTTCTTACATATTGAAATAAACTGAAAACTTTATTTTTAAGAACGATTATTTTCACGTGTTATATTTAGTTTTTCACCTCAACCTTTATTTGTCTAGTTAACCCCTATTCAATTTTGAAAATAAGGTTTTTAAATATACTTTTCCTTAGTTTTTTTTTTGAAACTTTTGCCTGCATAAGTTTATTTCTTATTCTTTATTTGAATTCTTCTGGTCGTTACGAGTCAAATCTTAATCCTTAAGCAACTATTTATTTTTTCTAAATAGCATCATGGCTTTCAGAAATTAGCCTATAATGACCAAATTAAAAAAAAAATTAGCTGTTAAAAAAATGAAAACGAATCAAACTGCACATCATTCGAACAAAGATGATTTTGATTTTCTTCCCATCTGAAAACCATAAATACACCGAAGCTGCACTTAACTAGCTAGAACAAATGCTACGCCAGCCTGAAAAAGCACCAGAAGTTCACAGAGAGTTTGTAAGTGGCAATTTTGTTGTTAGAAAAACAATCAAGCCGTTTCGCAGCATTGCTTGCGATCTGGCTTTAGAGTTGGCCGGGAGTCTGGAAATCAAAGGTCATCGAGGAGTTTCTGTTATCGTTGGTGCGACAACGAACGAAAATGCCAGGGATCGATATCTGGCTACTCTCCCCTTTCTTGCAGCAGTCACCAGAAAGCTGAAAGCAAACCTGAATTTGGATGAAGAGGCAATGAAGCATCATGAAGATACCACTACGTTTAAGAATCTGAAAAGAAAATGCAGAAATCGGGTTATGGACTTGGTAGAGTTGCTCGGAAACTCATTCAAGACGACAAGAACAGAGCTGCACAACTTTATGACAGGGTATAGAGCTCCAGAAGTCTTAGCAAATAGACTGCTGAAAATCCGAGATATCGGCTTCGAAGCCATGAGCTCATATCTCAAAGGGACATCCAAGAGGGTAAAATTTGGCATACTTCAAACTTTTGCTTCTGTTGCTAAAAAAGCAAAAAAGAAACAGCCGCAAAAAAAGATTTTGGGGAAACTGAGCTGCTTAAACGAGCTCTGCATCTTACAAATTCAACACGAACTTTGTCCTTGTTTGAGCTGCCAAAGTACGAGCAACAGCCATATCCAGCCTCACTTGCGGCATTGTCATCAATTCATAGAGAGCCGCAGTTACGTACTAGCACAAAGTCAACAGCCTTGAACTACATTCTGAAACAGTCTGGCTTACAGTCATGACAAAAAGTGATTCCACATACGCTTTCTGAAGATTCTCCTCGATCTGCTTATACAGTTGATGTTATGAGTGTCATAAGGTGTTATCGACCAGAACAAAATGCTTGCAGATTTTGGAATAACAGTTTACAATGGAATTCTTAGGAACATACCTGAAGCTTGTCAGTCTATCCACTTAGTTGGTGACAGGTATGATGGAATTAGTGACGATAGAACCAGTGATGACTACTCGTTCAACCTCAAAGAAGAATCTGGCTGTCGAGAAAGAAGAGGAGATCCTAGAGGAAATATTTTCAGCCCTTTCACTTCCTCCAGCAAAGTTGCAATACTCTGGGATGGGGTTTCCAGTAGTCGCTCAGCCAAACGTCAACGCTTGAAGTTCTTTTCGAGGTCTGAGAGTAAAAAATTTTGACCCTTCTGATGATTCATCTCACTGGAAGTTTCAAGAGTCCACGTAGAGCTGTTACCGTTTCGCTCCATGGAAGCTCCGTGGATGATGATCTCTCGTCTGGCCATGTCGAAAAAGAAGAGAAAAAAACTACTAATTTTGATAATTGTTTGTGTTAAACTTACATAGCTAATAGATAATTCAACTATTATGCATGGGTTCTAAAACGCCACAGCCATTTTGTTTCTACCATATTTCTACTTCTCTTGATGAATAACGAAGAAGACCAGTTTCCAGTCAGTGACTTATGAAGTTTTGAGCTCATGAATAGGCCCGAATCTGCTGTAAATCTAAGCTGTGATTTGAGAAAGACTGATGAAAATAATAATGTTTGTGGTCAACATTAATCGTGCTGGCGGCGCGCCATCGATATCTTACCAGCAGCGTGCCGCCGACATCTTACTGGAGATGTGCTGGTGGCGCGTTACCGCTGCTGTTTTTGGCCCCGCCGCCACCGGTCCTCCCTCATCGGCACGGCGCTGGGATCTAATAATATTGGCAAACTAAAAATGTCATATCCTTTCTGTCTAGATAAATTCAATCAGGGGTTTTCCCTGTCGAAGTTAAAGTTTATCAAAGGTCCAAGGAACACTAATTCTTCTTACAAGTTATAATTAAAGAATATCTTGGTTTTGGTTAAACCAATAAATTGGTATCTAATCAAGTACGGTTATTCCTAGTTTTGGCTCACCCTAGAAGCAATAATTAAACTAAAAGATTTTAATACCCCAGGACTCAAGCATTCACTAACTATTCAAGTGTAACTCTTTGAACTAGAAGTATCCGATAGCCCTAAACTAAAATAATCCCTTTTTCTCGGTGAACGGCGTGGCCTATAGACGACACCACTTGGGGAACGGATACACACGCAATATAAGATTAGCCAAACCGGAAGAGAGCTATTGGAAGGGTTTATAGAATTACAAAGTTTCTCCTTTTGTATTTGATTTAATAGTAAATTTTAGTTGTCACTGGATTTTGAGTACCGATGTTTACCAAACACCTCAGTTTACCACACTACCAATTGACTGATTGTTGTTTTAATATCTCTGGGAAGAAATATCTATTAATAGAATTTAACACGTTCAAAGGGAACGGTTAGAGGGACAGCTTACCCAGAGCCAGCCAAGAGCAACAATCAGACTGAGTTCTAGTCCTATAAGTAGGGCAATCTTACAGAATAAATGGGGAAATACCATTAAAAGTCAGAAATTTTAATGAAAATCACACCATCAGATTAAGCGTATAAGAGAACCCTACTGTTGAGGTTTCAAGCTCCTATCTGCAAAAGTGTGGAATTTTTTATCTTTTGCCAGAAGAAAGATCACGGATCATGGTCCTTGAATACCCGAAGAAGGCTCATTCGAACGGAAAATCAGAAGTTCTATTGCCCTTTTTAAGTGGCCAAAAACTGGAGGGCAACTAGGCTCCCTCCCACGCTCATTTTTTTCCAAAGTCACCTGATCAAAATTTCGAGATTCCTATTTTGTTCAGCATAGTCGAAAGATCTAAAAAATATGTCTGAAAATGACTTAATCCCCCACAGTCTCCAGGGGTAGGGCTGCAAGCTATAAACTTTGCCATTTGTTGGAATATAGCTTTGGTTATTGGTAAGTATACAGATGTTTTCTGGGGTATTTTTTCTGGTGGGGTCGGGGGCAGAGGGGTTATGTGGGAGTTTCTTTCCGTGGAGGAATTTTTCATGGGGCAAGAGAATTTTCTTAGGATTTAAAAAACGAATAGAAACTAAATAATAAAAAAATCAACTGAAAGTAAGGAGCAACATTAAAACTTAAAACGAACAGAAATTATTACTTATATGAGGGGGTTCGCCCCTTGTCAATACTTTACTCCTTCCGCTAAAGTTTTGGGGGAAGAGAATTTTTTAGGATTTAAAAAATGATCAGAAACTAAATAATAAAAAAATCAATTGAAAGTAAGGAGCAACATTAAAATTTAAACCGAACAGAAATTATTGTGTATTTGAGGGGGTGACCCGTTTGAAAGTGACCCCTTAATCACAAAGGCCGTTAATTAGAATAAATAGCTCTTATGAAAGTACTAAAATATTTTGGCTGAAATAGCGAGGCATTGACAAGGAGGCAAACCCAATCATATACGTAATATTTTCTGATTGTTTTAAGTTTTGATGTTGCTCCTTACTTTCAGTTGAAAAACTTGTTTTTTATATTTAATTTTTGATCGTTTTTTAAATAATGCCAGGAAATCTGGCACCCCCTTCATAACAATGTCCTTTCCTACATGAAAACTTCCTCCCTCTAAATATCCTTCAACATAACCCCGACCCAGCCCCCCACTCCCCGAAAAAATCCCCCGGACAATGTCTGTATACTTCCCAATAACCAATACTAGCCTATATATTAACATTGGATCAAGTTCATAACTTTCAGCCCTCCTCCCGGGGACTTTGAGGGATTTAGTCATCCTAAAGGACATGGTTATCATATTTTCGACCATGCTGAACAAAATGGCTATCTCAAAATTTTGATCGGATGACTTTATGAAAAAAATGAGCGTGGGAGGGGGCCTAGGTGCCCTTCATTTTTTGTCACTTAAAAAGGGCACTAAAACTTTTAATTTCAGTTCCAATGAACCATTCCATGATATTCAAGGACAACTGAATCGATACGATCACCCCTGGAGAAAAATAACAAATAAACACGCATCCCTGATTTTTCTTCGGGCAAAAAATACAAAATTCCACAGTTTTGCAGATAGGAGCTTGAAACTTCTTTCGTAGAGTTTCTGATACGCTGAATCTGATGGTGTGACTTTCATTAAGGTTCTACAGCTTGTAGGAGATTTCCCCTTTTTTTCGAAAATCAGCCAAATTTTCTCAGGCGTGTAACTTTTGATGGCTAGCGCTAAACTTGATGAAAATTACATATTTGAAATCAGCATTAAAATCTGATTGTTTTATTGCATCTATTGGTATCAAAATCCCATTTTTTAGAGTTTCGGTTAGTATTGAGCCAGGTCGCTCCTTATTACAGTTCGTTACCACGAACTGTTTGATATTTTGACTAAGGTTTTTTAAATGGCTCCTAGATGAAAGTGTTAACGAAATGAATGAGTTTTTAGTGGTTTTACAAGTTTAAAATTTAGTATTAAGAGGACTAAGTCGCTAAGGCTAGGAATAAATGAAGATGAAAAGGTGACGTTGGGTAGTGAAAAGATTGAACAAGTGGACAGCATGACGTACCTTGGTAGAATTATTAGTATGACGGTGGGAGCAGGGAAGATGATAAAAGTAGTATAGACAAGGTTCAAGGCGTTTTTTTTCACAGTTGAATAAAGTTTGGAATAATAGAAAGATAAGACTGCGAACCATGAGAACAATAGTGGAAGCTACAGTAAGAAAGCAAGAGCCATATTTGACAAGTAGTCAAATATGGTTCTGAAACATGGGCACTCCGAAAAACGGAGGAAGATTTGCTAGATATTTTCCAGAGAAATTACCTAGGGATCATTTTGGTTACCTGATTGACTGACCGTATTTCAAACAGACGACAATGCAAAAAGTAGGGTTCAACCCTGCTTCCTAAGGCAATAATGAGAAAAAAGGTTGAGATGGCTTCTCCAGCTGAAGGATGACAGAGGGCTAAAGATTGTCCTTTTAGGCCAACCATCTTGGGCTAAACGGAACACAGGTTGTCCGTGGTTGGTGTGGGAGGATGTAGTAAAGAAAGATTTAAGGTGAATGGAAACTTCCTGGGAGGGTATAAGAGAAAAGCTTTGAATAGATTAGGATGTAGGAGGAGCGTGCTTAGCTGTATTTACTCAGGTGGCTTGATGTTGTGGTGAGTTGTTAGTAGTGGTAGTAATAATACTATTGGCAAGTACCTTTTTGATGACCTGAATGTGTCTGATACTTGTCTTGCTACCCTTAATCCAGTACTTGAGATGTATGAGCAATGTGCTTCTGATTGTAACTAACGGGCTGTACAGATTTGTAGGAGCAGAGTGTGTATGTTTTCGTTCGTGGCACTCTTGGGCATCCCTTGTTCCTGCAGCTAGATTTTGTGGTAACAGTTTGCCATTTGTGAAAGAATTGATTCACCTTGTTATTCTTTTTAATGATCATTTACTTTATGACGCTTTGAGGCCAGTTTGTCTGAGAGGTAATCTGTTACTTTGATGGTTTAGTGATTGCTGAAATGATGCTTAATATTTTATTTTTCGTTTTCTTTGCACTGATATTTTTAGATTGTATCTGGTCTGTCATCATATGTTTTGTGGTTTGTGCGATCTTAAGATAATGAGTTCGTACGTTTTTTAGATGAGTTATCTCGCTGTCCTAGCTCTACTCTATTTGTTGACGTTTCATCAAGGAACGTAAATTTTCCTGCATGGAAGAATGCAGGTAAATGCAGGAAAGGATGTAGAAACTACTTTGATAATGAGTTAGCAGCATTATATAATTTAATTTTAAGACTTTTGCTTCCGATTCGGTTAGAGTTGTACAAGCTTTTAAAACTGGCTAACCTATTTATGTGTTCTGTTTATATTTTTTTTTGTAAAACCCAGTCTTTTGATTGAAGTAAATTTGAATTGAGTTTGATTTATCTTTAGGCAGCAATCGTAAATCAAGCGTTAATTTTCTTAGAAAATCGATGTTATGTTCATTGAAAATAATATGGGAAAACATTTTTGACACATTACAAAAAAAGCAGAAGAAAATCAATAGTTTGGTTTGCATTTTTAAAGGATTTAGAAGTGACTTTAAGATTTAGTTTGCACTGTATATGCAATCATTATCCGAAGAAAGTTTGTGCGTTTTTTTCTTCACCAGCTCCGGCCATTTAATTTTAAAGTCAACAGAATACGAAGCTATACGCTTCTCTCTTCGAGAGAATGGGAAAAATACAATTAAAGATCGCATGATTTTTAAAAACAGAATACGCTCTTTTGATGATTGTTGGGTCTGTATAAGAAACAAAGTGTATGTTACTATCTAGTAGGCCTAACTTTCTGAATGTATTTTATAAAGTATATTAAACCAATTTACCATATATTTGAATTTTCGTCAACTTCCATTACATGCCTTTGTTGAGTAAAAACGTCAGGATGATTTTCCCCCACTTTCTTGCTTTGATTAGTCGGTTATCATGCTCTAAAATTTTTCAGTTTATTATATCATTATCGTTAAATTATCATATCATTTTATTATGTCTTTAAGAATTACATCATTAAAAGTCTGGCTCTTAATAATACATTTCTAACGAAATGTATGCTATAAATAACTTTATACCTCGTAGCACATTTCTACATTCTATTAAGACGGCACTTATAAAAACGATTTGATTCTTACAATAAGTTACGGTTAAAAATCAATTTCTACTGTTTCCTTTTTATCTCTGTATACAAGGGCATCTATCCTCTGACAAAATCTACTACCTACACAAAAACCTGATTTTGACCCAAAGTTTCTGTCTCTTAATCTCAATAAGGCGATTCGGATTGCTTAGTCAGAATTTTTGGTACTGGTGCATTATGCGGGCATCGCTATATACTGTATCAAAGAAACCAGTCAAGAAACCCGTCAAAGTGCTATCTCATTAGCAGAAAACGGGTGATTTGCTAGATAAATTCATGGCAGAGCGTGGTTTCTCAATATTTAAACGATTGTTTTTGGGGTGTAGGAGGGAAAAAGGTACCTAGGTTTGGTTACGTATTTAATATATGGTATCCTTTGTTCCACCCCCCTTCGAATGTGCATATATATAGCCCAAATTTGTTTCTAACCTATTATATATTGATTCTATTTTTATTTTATTTCATTAGCATTAACCAAACTTGACTTCTTCGCGGTGCCCGCATAATGCACCAGTACTGAATTTTTCTATGACCTTTGCATGCTGAGATAAGACCTAGCATATGGGAGGACAGAAAAGGATTTGCCTGGTTTTCCACAGACAAAACCAGGCATGGACATACTAGAATAGTAAAACTTTGGCAACGAAAGAAGCAAACGGACTTCAAAAAGCTTATCCATGAAACTCTGTATCTTCTTCTATTTATCCCGTACCTAAAATGAAAAATATCACTATTTTGAAATGTTCATGAGAACATTGAAAAATACAGATTTTGGCAGAGGACAGCCGAAGGTTCTTCACTTAGATTGGGCAACACATTATATGTCTTAGGGAAACGACAGTTAATAACGATATATTGAAATTTACCAATAATTTTTTTCAATATTCTGGAAAAAGTTGTATTGTTGGTTGTATCATTAACAAAGTTGAATTTTAAGAACTATAAATAATGGTGTTCTTTACAGCCAAGACTGTGTCAATATTTTAGACAAGTAAAATAGTCTTTCTGTAAAATATGTTTTAAAGTTATCACCCATATATTTTTTTTCTTTATAGCGTAAATGTCAATACTTTTTTAAGTTGATTCACTTCTTTTCTGAGGGGGTAGGCCATCTCGCAACTAGGTGTATATGCCCAAGCACTATTTTCTGCAAAGCAATGACTTGTCTTATTTTCGTCGGCACGCTCTGCATGAACTGCTAAGCGGCTCATTGGATCTGATTTTTAAGATCTAATCTGATTTTTAAGTGACAAAATCGGATAGAGGCCACTCCACCATGGTCTACAGAATGCATTCTAGCCATAGAAAAAATATAAATATGATTTGCTATTTAAATATTCAAGTTATAGTGCCAAATTTAAGGAGCTCGAGGTCTAGAGAGCACATTAACTTTCATCTGTTTTTAATTCTGTATCATTTATTAAACAAAACCTGATGCAAACCACATCTCCTCCAAATGCCAGGGTATAATATGGAAGAAAAAGGGAAAATGTATCCACAGAACTTCAAAAACATTTTCTTTCACTTCTTAAATGGCTTAGAAACACTTAATAACATCAGAATATGCAAAATGCTAAACATGTTCTAAATGTTTTTTCTTTTTTTCTTTCATAAATAAAAGGTTACCGAAGTTTTAAGGGATAAATATCATTATTTTCTTTGAAAAACTTGTTTTGTTGAAAATATTTTTTCGTCAAACTTAAAACAAGCAGAAAATAAGATGAGTCGAACACGCGGATACATGTAGTTTGACCTTTAGAAAAAGCTGCTTATTTTGTTTAACATTGCCAAGAAGTGGTTGCACCGGATTAATTCAGCAGCAATCAACCTATATAATTGGTTTCTCTCATCCAGAAACAGGTAAATGTCTCACATAGGACTATATGATATCTTTATGGGGACCAAGGGCGCCGACGTACAATTTTCCAAGGGAGGGGACAGACGCCAAAATTGCAGTGGTGGTTGTGCAACAGGAAATATATTTTGTCTTTTCTTTTTGTAGCAATAAGTTCATTTTTGAATAGTTTTAGGAAAGAACTCTCAAATAAAAAGAGCAATTAAATTGCATGCAAAATGAAACAAAATACAGTAAATTTTAAACGGCAAGTATTTCTGGTAAAGGGATTAATTTATCTAATAAATATTATATTTAATTATTATGCATTTAATCTTAAAAGAAAATCAAACTCAAACCAAAACTACAGAAATATTTATTGCTTCCGTAGATAATAACAAATGTAGACTTGTCTTCATTCCAATTCCTACACCTCAGAATAGTTTAGAGAAGGAGCAGAGATACTAAAAAATTATCCTGCCTGCATAGATAACACGTTTTAATTTTACAACGTCCATGTAAAATGCAGAGATACTATTCAGCAGAAATAATATCCAGCTGTCAAATTGAACCTCTTTCTTTTTATCGTCCCATTCAACTAAATAAAATGAAAACGTTCAAAAAAATTCGTCACAAGAGAATCTTATCAAATAGTTTTTGATAACAAATTGGAAATAAAAATTGAATAGGCCAATGTTCGCTAAAACTAAAAATGGAATCCTTATGACAATTTCTACACCGGCAGTATTCGCTTCTTATGCTGGATTCTAGATATATAAAATTCTTTCAGTTTACCTTTACCCACCCAAAACCAAAAATCAGATAAATTTTTGTCTGATTTTTGAAAAAGGGGAAACATTTGAAGTAATATTTTGCAACGCCTTGCCGCTTGTCCACAGCTTGAGTGAATGTGACACATTAAGCTTTCTGTATGGAATTGGAAAGGTCCACTTTCTTCGAGCTGTGAAGTCTTTGGAAACTTTGTTGGGGCCTTTAGTTGATGAAGTTTGAACTCTTTGAGAGAAACCATCATCTGTTCAAAGTGATGGTTTAGCCAACGTCTTTAAGCAGCTTGTGGCTATAGTGTATGGCAGAATTACGACTAACTTCAATAGTCTGAATGATATTTGAACACATTTGTACCCAAGATTTGGTCAGAACACTGAAAGCAAACCTGAATATGTATGACGAGTCAATAAAGCATCATGAAGATACCACTGCATTTATGAATCTGACAATAAAAGGCAGAAATCGGGTTATGGACTTGGTAGAATTACTCGGAAACTCATTCAGGACGACGAGAACAGAGCTGCACGACGAACTTAAACAGATTTGAAAAAGCAACTGAAGGTGCGAAATCAGGAGTTGGCAACCTGGCTGCAGGTGAAGCGCAGAAATTTCATCACATTCAGTAGATGAAGATTTAGTTTTTTAACTGCAGTTTCGACAGACGATAGAGATACAGTAATGATCTTATGTTGTGAAACTGTAAGCGGTAAATATTTATGAACCGACCGACTAAAGTAAGAATGGACAGAGTAGTTTACCTTAGAAAAATTTGAAGAATAATATTCAGCCCAAATTTGGGCTGAAATATTGGAATCTGAATCATTTTCAACCTTCTCCGGAGTCATCACATCTGTCCACACTTTACGTAAAATCGGAAAATTAAGGTCCTTATATCTAACAGATCTGATATATTTCTTATATTTTCATTTTGTGCTTTGCTTTATCTCAAATACAACACGTCTTTTAGGCCTATCACAACAAACCCAGATTCGGAGCCAAATCTTTGCTTTATTTTAATAGTTTTAAGTCAGGATCCTAATTCCAAAACGGCTTCCGAGTTTTGACTTTTTACTCTATGTTTCGGGACAGTTAATTCTTCCGTACGTTTAAGACACGATATAATCTGGTTATAATAAATATTTTATCCTTTGATCCTTTGATCCTTTGATCCTTCAATCCTTTGGCAGTGGCGTCACTTAAGAGTTTAAAGCTTTGCGCAGGATTTGGCAAAACTATTCATAGAGGCTACAGTGCGATAGTCACACGGTAAGGACACGTTAATGAGAAGCGTATTGCCCAATCTGACTGCCAGATAACTATCATTCAAATCATGGAGAGTTGCTGGAAAAATTTCCACACGTTTCTTAAACATACATGCAAGTCCGTAAGACGGCAGGAGGTAACTTGGGCACGGGTACGAAAAATAATATGATCACTACTTCGTTTAAGAACATTTTACTGATATTAGTTAGAAGATGCTCTTGGATAAACACTATGTCCTGATTCTGGAGCATTTCATCAATGACCGATTCCTTATGATGAGTCCCATTAATATTAAATGAAATAAAAGAAATGTCTTCTTTTATCATTTATTACTACTACTACTAACAAGTCATCGCAGCACCAAGCCGCCTGAGGCCAACACAGTTACGCAGGCTCCTCCTCCACCCCAATCTATTCAAAGCCTCCCTTTTTACACCCACCCACGAAGTTCCCATTTCCTTTAAATCTTTCTTTATGACGTCCTCCCACCCCAGACGGGGACGGCCTGCTTTCCGTTTAGCCCTAGATGGTTGGCCGAAAAGAATAATCTTCGGCAATCTGTCATCCTTCATCCACACAACATGCCCTAACCACCTCAACCTTTCTTTTATTATAGATCTAGAAAACGGTATTGAACCACATTTTTCGTATAGCCCATTGTTTGAAATACGGTCAGTCAGCCGGGTATCCAGAACAATCCTTAAGCAATTTCTCTGGAAAACATCTAGAAAATCTTCATCCGCTTTTCGGAGCGTCCTTGCTTCAGAGCCATATTTGACCACTGTCATCAATGTAGCTTCTAAGATTCTAATCTTGGTTTGCAGACTTATCTTCCTATTCTTCCAGACTTTTTTTAACTGTGAAAAAACACCCTGACTCTTGGCAATTCTAATTTTAACATCTTCTCTGCTCCCACCATCTTTACTAATAATACTACCAAGGTAAGTGAAACTTTCCACCTGATCAATCATTTCATCACCCAACAACACCTTTTCATCTTCACTTATTCCTAGCCTTATTGACTTAGTCTTCTTAACATTAATTTTCAAACCAATACTAGCACCATAAACTCAAAAAACCTCTAAAACTCCATTCAATTTGCTCAAACTTTCATATAGGATGCTTAAATCATCAGCATAATCCAAGTCCAGGAGACTTTTTCTCCCCATTTGATTCCGTAGTCTCCCATTGCCTTTCCTGTGTTCCTTAAAACAAAGTCCATCAAAATAATCCACAAAAAGGGGGATGGAACACAACCTTGATTAACTCTTGATTTAATACAAAACCAGCTGCTAACCTCATTTCCTATTTTAACTGCAGTAGTGGTGTTCTTGTACACAACACTAATCACTTTACTGTATTTGTCTGGTATACCATACAAGGAAAAAACCTTTACTAAAGCTCCTCTATCGACAGAATCGAACGCTTGCTCATAATCTATAAAACTGAGGACCAAAGGTGTTTGAAAACTTAGGCACTTCTCAACTATTAACCTAAGAGTGAAAATGTGGTCAACACATCCTCTACCTTTTCTAAAAGGCTAGGTCGACAAGAATGTACAGCTAAACCTCAAATCAAATCAACCTAACCCGATCAAGGCCATACCGTAAGCTATACTTTACTGAAAAACTTCCCGTTTCGAGCAGTGTGGGTGTTATTTGTCAAAACATCAACAACAAAAGGAAATAAAATCATCAACTCAGATTACCGAAACAAAACAGTTTAATAAATAAGGATAGTCATTCCTGGAAGTCGCAACAATTCTGAATATATTACCTTTAAAACGCATAACAGAAAAACGTTTAAAATATACACATTTTTCCTTGAGTGAAGCCCAAATGATGATACTTTGGTTATTAGAAGGCTTATGTAGTTTTAACCCAAATCTTGTTTATAATAGTTTCTTTGTGTTTTAGGTTTGAAATAGTTATACAATATAATTTCCGTCTCCTTATGTTATAAGTTATACATTGATAGTTGATTATTTTTAAGCTTCAAGTACTGCTCGCATTTATTTTTAGCTCATTTCGATATTTAATTTTATTAATACCTATATCTGTATAGAATAATTTTTGAAATTAATTTTTTCTTTGAAAAAAAAACAACTCTGTTTTTTTTTAACTGACAATATTTTCATTATTGATTACAAAAAAGGATACTTGTGAAGTCTCATAAATTTTGGCCTGATATTCGTATTTTAGATACAACTATTAAGAAAACACCGCAGCACCAAGCCACCTAAGGCCAAGCAAACTACGCAAGCACCTCCTCCACCCCAACCTATTCAAAGTCTTACTTTTTATACCCGCCCATGAAGTTCCAATTTCCATTAAATCTTTCTTTATGACGTCCTCCCACCCCAGACGAGGACGAACTGCTTTCCTTTTAGCCCTTGACGGTTGGCCGAAAAGAACAATCTACGGCAATCTATCATCCTTCATCCGCACAACGTGCCGTAGCCACACCTCAACCTTTCTTTCATTATAGCCCTAGAGAGTGGTATTGAACCATTTTTTTGTATAGTCTATTGTTTGAAATACGGTCAGTCAGCCGGGTACCCAGAACAATCCTTAAGCAATTTCTCTGGAAAAAAATCTAGTAAATCTTCATCTGCTTTTTGGAGCGTCCATGCTTCAGAGCTATATTTTACTATCACTGTAGTTTCTAATATTCTAATCTTGGTTTCCAGACTTATCTTCTTATTCTTTCAAACTTTTTTTAACTGTGAAAAAACACCCTGAGCCTTGGCTATCCTATATTTAACATCTTCACTGCCCCCACCATCTTTACTAATAATACTACCAAGGTAAGTGAAGCTGTCCACCTGATCAATCTTTTCATTACCCAACGTCCCCTTTTCATCTTGACTTATTCCTAGCCTTAGTGACTTAGTCTTCTTAACATTAATTTTCAAACCTATTCTAGCACCCTGAACTCACAAAACCTCTAACATTTAGATACAATTATGTAACAAATAAAAAAAATAGTTTTACAGCAGGATGAAGGGCGAGGCGGAATGTTAGGTTCAATAATAATCTTAATAATAAGATTAATTCAATAATAATAATATAATTCATAATAATAATAATAACATAATAATGATAATAATTCAATAATAATCTTATTGAATTACATTTGATTTTAACAGATGTTTGTTTCAATAGTATATTTTCAGCTCATTTATTAAAACTATTTAATTTTTGTTCCTTTTATATAAAAAAGAAATAAAATCAACCTATGCTTAACTTGTGGTACGCCAACCCCGTTTTCATGCCTTGAATTTTTTGCTCAAATAAGTGGGAATTTCGTTTCTCAGATTTAAGTTAACATAGAACTTCATTGTAAAACCCCTGTCTAAATCACGCAACAGGTCAAACAACATAAACCAAAGAAAATAAGTATATACAAAAAGTCAGCAAAACATAATTAGCAATAAAACAGGTGAGTTAAAAACAATTAATAAAAAATGAAAGTCTTGGATGAAAAAAAAGTCCAAAAATTTGATAATTTGAACATCAAAACGCTTAGTTGGGATATAATTCCATAAAACAAATGAAAATGAATAAAAACGAACTAAAAAAGAGACAAAAAGAACCCAATTAACTAAATAAGATACTAAATTTTGTTCAGCTCTTCAAGTAATTTCATCTAAACGGCATATGAGATGTCTAACCTTATCAAGATACATATAAGTCAGGTAAAATATGAAGAAATAGTATATTAAGAGAAAAATATCTAGCTACTAAAAAAGATGACCAAAATTATGTTTCAAACTTTTGACCAGAGGCTTAAATTCTTCGACATCAGCTTGAACATTAACAAAGTCCTGGATATGCCACAAAGCATATTTGTAGAGTAAGGGGTTCCTCTCTTTCGTTAAAATGGCTAAAATAGATATGTTTGTGAATTAGCTACAGTATATCATAGCATAATCACTAGTTACTGCAAGGAAAATAATCACAAAGATAAAAAGTGAAAATTGAAATCTGCTCCTCGTTTGTACCAAGAAGAAAATAATAATAATAATAATTAGATACTAATAATAATAGATAATTAATAGATTTATTAATAATAGATATATAATAGATATATATACTAGATATAACAGATACTATAATAGATACTATAAAAAATAGATATATAATAATAGATAAACAATAGATAAATAATAATAAGATAATTATCAATAATAATAATAGTAATAATTAGACAAAACAAAATCAATCGAATACCAAAATAACACCAAACGTACCAAGACATTTGATTACTACCTTTGGGTCAGGGAAGCTCAACCCATTTCCGAAACTTCGATTATTTGCTTCATGATATTTAAAAAATATTCAAGAAAAAAATACAAGGCATAGGAATCTAGGGTTGATTCGACCAATTGGTTTTGGGCTGAACCTAGGTGATTGCATTTAGCAAACATTCTCTGGGAGAGTCAGACACTTTCAATACCAATCAAAGGTTTGCTAGTGGCGATTTTCCTGAAAGCAGCAATTTTGTAAGATTCTTCTTTTAGTTATTTGAAACTTATGAAGTTTTAAGGGCAGTACTACATTTTTGCCAGAATGGCCAGTGGATATTCTTAAAAGCTACGGGATATTCTGACTATTCATAATAGCCAGTGCCGGTGGCGTTGAAGAGTAAACAAAATAAACCAAACCGACTAGGTAAATTTGACAACACTTATCACCCGTAAAATCTCAAATGTGCTATATGAGCCAAGTGTGCCAAGCTGCTTGGTGGCACATGATTTAATTTTTTTATTGCGGATTTTTATTCACGTTTACGTAGGGTTTTTTGTTTTAATTTAGCACCCTCCAACGCCAAAAGATAAAAAAAGTTCACAGGCAAGTGTTTTTTACTAAAAACAGAATTCACAATTTTTCTTAATTTAAAAGGTCCCTGTAGTTCTGTGAGTTTTAATTCTAAGATAGCCAGTCTATTTATTAAGCTCTTAAGCACCCATCGTGAGGAATTAACCCTCCCCCCCCCATATTGATAACCAATTAAAACGCTTTTTATTGCATGATTAGCGTGCACCTTCTTACTTATTTCTAATTTCTGCCAAGGTTAGCAGGATACTGCAAGATACCGCAAGATAGATTTATCTATTAGATTATATTCTAAACCATATTGCCCAATAATTAAAAAAAAAGAAAAGCACATATTCCTAGATGTACTCATAAAGCCATATGCAAAAATTTCGTTATCTTATAAAATGTTTCGTATTTTCCCCCTCCCCCTTCCGAAAAAATTATTTCGTACGTGTCTGCTGGGAACACAAAGTGTTCAGGAACCTCACGTACTTATGCTGCTCCCAGCTGCAAAGAGCTAATGGTAGTAACATCATGGACCAAGAAGAGGTGGATCAAAGGGGGAAGGAGACCTCCGCAAGAATTTTTCTGGCACCCTTGTTCAATATTTTTTACTTTTTTATGCTTTTTTTAATAGACCTGTTAATTTGGTAAATTATTGTATATTTTCAGTAAACTACAATTAAAATAAATTCAAGTGAAGTCCTATAATAATTTAAACTTGAAACGACCAGAAATTATTATCAAAGAACAGATGAAACTCAAAGCAAACAGAAACTACAATGAGTAATTTTACCAAACTTTTTTTATTAATTTTTATTTCCATATACGGTACACCGCTTTAAAATAGAACATAGTTAAAACATATTGATTAAAAAGAAAAAAACGACACAGTTGATGCTTTAAAACAGAAAGATAACAGATAAGATTCTAGGTAACAGAAAAGGTTTTGAAATTAAGATAACAGAAAATATTGTCAGAAAAGCGTTAGTTTTTGGAAATCCAAAGATATTATTATTCAATCCTTAGCCCTACCAAAGATATGTGTTGTCATTCAATTTTTCAGATGGCGTTGATAACCTCTAGGAAAGGGTTTATAGAAATAAAGACCGGCATGCTTCTTAACTTCAATGTCCACTGTTTTCTAGGGCTACCAAGTTTTGTTTCAAAATGCCCATAAATTTATTTTTGTCACTACTTTCCGCTTTTAAGTTTAACATAGGGATAATAAACATTCCTAAATCAATGACAAATTAGGATTGTTTTAAATCTTTTTCAAAGTTACTTGGCTCAGAGTTACCAATCCTACCCAAGTGGATTGTTGCGCTGGATTTAGGAGCCTTTGTCCGAGAGGACGAGGGTTCGAATCCTGATTATTTGGTTTGGGAAGGGGGTCAGTGCCGTAACTCTGTAAGCTCAGCCAGAGTCGACCCAGCTTTAAATGGGTACCTGGAGAAATCTGGTCAAGGTAAACAGGAAGGGTATGCGAAGCAGAGGATGGTTGGCCCGCAACCCCCCATTGCACTTCCTGGCTGAAGGGCCGAGAAACAGAGATCAGTACCGCCAGTAAAGATTGTAAAATCCAATACATTATTACCTTTACCTTTTTCAGAGTTATTAAAGAATCCACTTTTTTAATTTTGATTATAACAGGGCAAGATTGGTTTTTTTTTATAGGTTAGTGCTAACAGCTATCATTAAACAATTTAAACGATTCAACGATTATCATTCAACGATTATCAGGGACCACTCCTTCCTCGCCATCCGAGCCAATAAATCCGGAACCTGTAACTCGCTTTGGCTCATTATTTAAATAAATAAATAAATATAACATTTCTCAACTTTGGCGTTACTAACGCTATTTGTCTTACTAAACTTCTTTTCCGAAAATGAAGAATCATTTTTAACTTTATTTTCTAATAAGCTATTTTCTAGAAACTGGATTTTTCTAAAAACTGCAATTTACTTAGCCGTTTTTCTAATAAGTGTATTATCTAAGAAGTGAACAGTTTCAATAAAACTCTAAACAGACAGAGATGACTTTTTGACCTAATCCTTAAGAACGACTGTTCAAACATAGGGACCGTTAATTCGGAATAGGAATTATTTCTAAAGCCCAATAAAAACTTAACGTAAAGAGGGTTGGGCTGAGGGAAGAGCAGCCCTCCTCATATGCGGTATACCGCTTTAAAATAGAACATAGTCCAAACAGAATTGACTAAATTAATTGAATAATTGAATAAAAAGAATTGAATAGAAAGAAAAAAACACCACAGTTAAAGCTTTAAAACAGAATATCATGGGTGTTTTCTAATTTAGCTGCTAGAATATTAGCAGAATTACGTTATATGAATTTCCTAGTAGCCTAAGAATTGTAGGGCTAATACTGCCTTTCAGCTAATTTAATGGCTCAATATGACACTTTCAATAGAGTTGGTTATATTGCATGAAATATAAAAATTATTCAATAAGCATTGGTTAGTTTTCCCAACTACACAATTTAATGTTTCTATCTTTTGAAAAAAATAGAGAAAAAAACTCACATGATTGAATGGCTGCAGCGTATCTACGGATCAATTTATGGTCTGAATCAAGTTCTTTGAGATAGTATTCCATGCTGATAGGAAACTAAAACGAAAATACAGAATTCATTTATTTAACATATAGCGAACATGGGAGTACATTAAAAGTTCAGTCAAGAGAGGGGGAGGGGGGACCCAAATATTTTGAATGGGAGTGGGGGCTCTTACTTACTTTAAACTGTCTGGTAAATTTACACATATTTAAGGAATTCAGTAATCCCACAATATCTAAAACCGATTTGGCCGACATAATTTTTGACTTACAGAACCCTTTTTCAAATACGTTTATCAGCATTAGGAACTTTATAAGGGCTAAATTTACAATTAATTTTATATTGTATGATAATATCACTGTAGCGTCTCCTCAGCTATATCGTTCCTTCCCCCTTTTCCTTTTTTCTCCTTTGACTTGTCTTCAATTTTTTTAGATACCTTCGTGATACTTCCTTTGCTTATAATTTATTTATGTGTTCAG